>NC_056739.1:689967026-690102026 GCF_019279795.1 Protopterus annectens | reverse complement strand
AAATGCACTTACACATGCTTACTAGTGTTTTTTTATGCTTAAATCTGCTTACTAGTGCCTTATTCATTATAACACTGACACTTCGCTCCAGTTAATGCTTAATTGATATTTTGCAGGTTATACAGCGGACAGATGTCGCAATATGTTCATGTACAGATTACCGATGGTAAATGGTATGTGATGCAGTGGGATTTGGTACGGGAATATCTGTTTATTAGGCGGTTGCTCTAACCGATACACTATTGCGGTGCTGCTTCATTTGCATATACACCCATATACCCGGTTTCAGCACCATGCCATCTTCAGTGGCCTGAAGAAGGCATGGTGCTGAAACCGGTCTGGAATTAAGTTGAAATAAATTTATTATTTCCATGGAGCCCCTGGTGTGGCTTTTTTCTTTTGTATATGATTGGATCTGTTTATGCCTTGCATCGGTTGTACTTGCTAGCCATATCTGGAGAGTGTGACTACATGTGCTCAACCATGTATAGGGAGTGTATTATGAGCATCCGACATAGTCAGCCCTCTAGCACCATCCGCAGGTCTGGCACACCCTCAAGGTAAGTAATCAACCTACCAATTGGCAAATGGAGTAAAATGTGTTGTTACCTGTATCTATGGTATGGATGTGAGCATGCAAGGGAACTGGGTGGCTGAATGTAATGGCAGCAGACAGTAGACACCCATAGTGGCACCATGACATCTGTAACACATACTGGAGTCACCAAAGTAGCCAGTACTACACAGGGTGACAAAACCCACTGCAGGAAATATGCTGAGCAACATGTGTGTCCATATGATTGACACATGCCAGTCAGGGTGGTTCACATACCAAACAACAGTCTCAGCCAGCAGGACAGGTGTTGTCAAACACAAACAGAGCCTGTCCTATGGCTTCTGAATGATGGCTATGGTCAACCTCCCCCCTCCAGGCCTACACAGACAGACTACAGCAGGTCAGGCAGTGGGATGTTAGTTCTGAAGGGTAGGAAGTCAGACACTAATATGTAGGGCAACCAAAGCTACGATCTGTAGTGCACTGGTATGCCTCTAGTCAGCATGATAAGTAAGAATACAGAATAAAATGGAGTACCTGACATACCAGTATAGTCAAAACAAATGTATACAAGTGTCAGGTGTGCCACCCCCATCTGACATAGTAATGTAATAAGTCAGGTGTGCCCCCAATCCTGTGTAGAAATGTAGACATAGACAGGTGTGCCCCCCTCCAGCTATGCAGAAATGTAGCAACAATCAATTTCAAATGATCGATGGAGACTCTGTAGAGACAGCATGTTACCTGTCGGTGTACAACACAAAGGTCAGCACTGCAGTACAAACTACCTGGACTAGATCCACACATTCAATACAGACGGCCATACTGGGCATGCTCATACACACAGAAGGATGATGGCAATGTCAGTCAACAACATAGTGAAAAGTCATACTGGGCATGCTGACACACAAACACATGAAGACCATGTCTGCAAACACCAGTGGACCAGACATATCTGGCAGTCGCAGTTGTTAGTGCAGACACTCATCAGTATGCACCACTCATGCCTTGCAAACACAGTGGATAGGAATACAGACATATATGTAATGACAACACACTATAATAAGCCAAAGGTAGACACACATAAATGTGTGGAAGAGGGTGACTGTGACAAGGAGCCATCCAGGCCTGTCCCACCCAGCATACAGCCAAAGGGCCTCAAACACATGAGGTGCAGATGTCACTCACTGCAGATACTAGCCACCAATATCTGTCAGCCTTGCAGACTATGTGGTGCACGTGCCAGCTGTGCAACATGACTGTACAAGGAAGTAGTCATCTAGCAGCTGTATACATGTACCTATGGAATATGACCTGTGTGTGCCCGCATGTGGCATGTCAACCCCTAGATAAATGGGTTATGGCTCATGCACACACACTGCCCTCCCATAGCCCTACTATGACAAGCCTGCTGAGGTCATCCACTATGAAATACACCTTTGGGAGAGTTGTAGCCCAGTAATGTCTGTGTGCTGTAGTGTGATAAACCAATTAGGTAGGAGTTTTAATCCCAGACTTGGCAACTGTGTGTGTGTTTGTGTGCATGTCTATCTGTCTCTGACTGTGTAAAGAGCAATGCTTTTCAGGGTAGTCACACTCCCTACAATTTAAATGCTCAACTCTGGCAAGGCTGCTGATGTCATCCACCTCAAAATGGGTCCTGAACAGCTTGCAGAATGGCTGTTTCTCTGAAACTGAAACGGCCAGGCATACTTGCACGAAAGTGCTTTTTGCCGAAAAAGCACTTTTGTGCAAGTATGCGAAAAGGTAAGGGAAATCATGGGGGAATGGCTGTTGCTGAGATCGCAGAACAGTGGGGATAAAGGAATATTCCCTTTTCCCCACTGTAGTGCGATCTTGGAGTGAGAACAGAAAAGTAGGGTGGTGCGGGGGGCACAGACCCCCACATGTGGGGTGCAGGGGGGCTTGCCCCCCTGAGCAAACATGAGTTTTGTGTTTGTTTGCTTTTTTTTTTTTAGTATTTCTTGGAGACTTTAGCAAAATTGCTTTTCGGCAAAAAGCACTTTAGCTAAACTGGATTCGGTGATTTGGTTTTGGACTATTGAACTTTCGTTCAATCATCCTGGACCCCTCGAAATACACCTCTGGGAAGACTGTAGCTCAGTAATCTCCATAGCACATCCTGTAACTGTGTACTGCTGTATTGTGATAAAGTAGTTAGGTAGGTGTTCTAATCCCAGACATGGTAAGTGTGTGTGTGTGTGTGTGTGTGTGTGTGTGTGTGTGTGTGTGTGTGTGTGTGTGTGTGTGTGTGTGTGTGTGTGTGTGTCTGTCTGACTCTGTCTGTGGAAAGAGCAATGCTTTTTAGGGTACTCACACTCCCTACAATTCATATACTCAACTTTGGTAAGGCTGATGATGTCATCCACTTAGTAATACACCACTGAGAAGTTGTAGCCCAGTAATCTCCACAGCATGTCCTGTAACTGCGTACTGCCATAGTGTGATTAGTTAGGTAGGAGTACTATTCCCAGACATGGCAAGTGTGAGTGTGCCTGTCTGTCTGTCTGTCTGTCTGTGTAGAGTGCAATGTGTTTTAGGCTGGTCACACTCCCTACCATTCAAATACTTAAATTTGGCAAGGCTGCTGATGTCATCCACCTAGTAATACACCTCTGGGAAGCAATATCCTAGTAATCTCCTGTAGTATGATAAACTAGTTAGGGGAAGTTCTATTCCCAGACATGGCAAGTGTAGATGTTTGTGTGTGTGTTCCTTTGTCAGTGTAGGGGGCAATGCTTTTGAGTCCATTCACAGACACTAAAACCTCCAATGGTCCACTTTGGCAAGTGTGCCATTGTCATCAACTGTGAAATAAACCTTTGGGGAAGGGATAGGCCAGTAATCGCCATGTGTACTGCTGTAGTGTGATAAACTACTTAAGGAGTTCTAACCCCAGCCTAGGCAACTGTGTGCATGTGAGTGTGTGTGTGTGTGTGTGTGTGTGTGTGTGTGTGTGTGTGTGTGTGTGTGTGTGTGTGTGTGTGTGTGTGTGTGTGTGTGTGTGTGTGTCTGTCTGCCTGTCTGCCTCTGTCTGTGTAGAAGGCAATGCTTTTTAGGGTAGGCACACCCCCTACAATTTAAATGCTCTACTTTGGTAAGGCTGCTGATGTCATCCACCCTTAAATACACCTCTGAGAAAGTTGTGGTCCAGTAATCTCCATAGTGCGTCTTGTAACTCATACTGCTATAGTGTGATAAAGTAGTTTGGTAGGTGTTCTCATCCCACACATGGCAAGTGTGTGTCTGTCTGTGTAGGGAGCAACACTCCCTTCAAGTTAAATGCTCAACTTTGGCAAGGCTACTGATGTCATACACCCAGAAATGCACCTCTGGGAAGGTTGTAGCCCAGTAATCTCTGTAGCACATGCCATAACTGCATACTGCTGCAGTGTGATTCAGAACTCTGTTAGGGTTCTATACCCACCCATGGCAGTTCTGGATGTTTTGTGTGTGTTTCAATGTCTGTGTTGGGAGCTATGCATTAGAGGCTAGTCAAACTTGGTACTTTGGCAACCTGTTGATGTCAGCCAATGTGTTATACACCTTTGGGGAAGCAGTCCTCCAGTAATCCCCGTGGCGCATCCTATAACAGCTCCATACTGTAGTGTGGTATAGATCTCTGTTAGGGGTTCTATACTCACACAAATTGGTTGTGGATGTTTTGTGTGTGTTACACTGTCTGTGTAGGGAGCAATGCATTTTAGGCTAGTCACACTTAGTACACATCAAATACCGTAGTTTGGCAATCCTGCTGATGTCAGCCAATGTGATATACACCTTTGGGGAAGGAGTACTACAGTAATCACCATGGTGTGTACTATAACCATGTACTGTAATAAACTAGTTAGGTAGGGGTTCAACTCCCAGACATGACAGGTGTGGATGTGTCTGTGACACCTGGGCCCAATGTGGAGTGGGTTTTGCAAATTCCGTATATGGTGGCCCTAGTACATATCACAATGTCCACTGTACAGGGATAACAGCTGTGAAATAGCCAAGAGGCTGGGGTGCAAATCCATACCCATACATGTGACATCAAGGCCAGGCAACCCCAGTATTACCCAGAGCACACTCTCAACCCATGTCTCATACACACACACACACACACACACACACACACACACACACACACACACACACACACACATGTCGAGGCAACAGCCAATATGTGTGCAGTACACTGCATATTGGTGAATGATAGTAACTATGGTGTGAATTCAGTGGCATACAGAGGGCAGGGCACCATGTCTATCAGTACGATAGGCACATAATTGCAGACAGTGCAGCTTCAGTATGTTTCCCACTGGATGCCTGCAACAACTGTGGTTCCATCAAATGTGATCCATAAAGGACATACCATGCCTTACACACATGCCCTGTATGGGCAGATGCCACTGACAGCAGGGAATACCTGTAGTATGCTATCAATGTAGGTGCAGGGTCAACCTGCTGTCCATTACCTGGCCCCGCCACATGAGGACAGCACTGTCACATCTGATGATAACATTCTGTGTACACAACATGGGCCAGACAAACCACATGCCACTGTACATGAATGTGGGATGTGTGCACGTCCCAGACACTGTCCATGTCATGGTGTATATAACACATTCATGGCAAGCATTGCACAGCACTGGCCACACACAATAGTAACCCAGGTGACTGGATGGTGAATACAATACCCACCTGTGTGGGTCATTCCAGACACTATACCCCTTAGCCATAATGCAGACCATTCTCATGTGGCCTGATGCCAAGGTATAACCTTCATCTAGTCTTGTACAGCCATGTGGCACAGCCAACCACTACACACCCATGAAGCAATGCACACATGCACGCCAGTACTGGAACCCTGTGTCTGTATGTGTGTGTGTGTGTGTGTGTGTGTGTGTGTGTGTGTGTGTGTGTGTGCGTGTGTGTGTGTGTGTGTGTGTGTGTGTGTGTGTGTGTGTGTGTGTGTGTGTGTGTGTGTGTGTGTGTGTGGTGTATGATGCTTCCGACCACATTCGCACCCAGTAACCACCCCACTGGCATACTGAAGCATGCTCTCTAATGTCAGACGCCTTCACATACCCTTTGACCATAGAACCCCAGGATAACCCCTGTGGGCTATTTGATACCTCTGCATTACTGTATTGTGGCAAAGTAACTGGTTAGGAAGTGTATTTGTTTCCCTGCCAAGTGTGGCAATGTGTATGAGTCCCTTAGAGAGTGTGGCTGTGTTAACACTGAGACCTGTTTACGTGGACAGGCTCGTGTGCTACACCTACTGTATCGCAACAGTGTTGCAGATGTCACTCACCAGCACATATACGTCTGGACAGCTCACCAACATGTAAGCTATGTGGTGCATGCAGTAACTGCATACACATGTGATAGCTATGCATAGTCAGTCAGGTGTTTGAAACCCTGTACTGGTAGGTGTGTGACACAAACATGCTTAGGTTTTACTCACCCACACCTTCCCTGACATACTTTGTCTCTGTCTGTCCCTCTCACACCCTCTCTGGTGGATGCGGAGATATACACTTGCTTTGCTTAGGCAGCAGCTTGTGTTTTGTGAGTGATAGCACCAATTGCAGTCCTCCACTAGCTGAGTGCATGTGGAACAGCTGTGGTAACATTTCCATAGCCAATTGCATGGAAACACACTCCATTATCTAGGAACATCATGTTGGTGTTGGCCCTTTACATCCACTGTGGGCAGGAACTAGATCTGTTGTTTGATGGACAGCATCTCAGATGGATTGAGGATTTACCTCTAACAATATACACTGTGGAAACAGGGCAACACACAGGAGGGGGATGTGGCTGACCTGACTACAGACTGTAAGTGCTACTATACTGCATGTGGAGTAATGTTAGTTTAACAGTGTGTGTGTGTGTGTGTGTGTGTGTGTGTGTGTGTGTGTGTGTGTGTGTGTGTGTGTGTATGTGTGTGTGTGTGTGTGGATATGGCTGTCCTACATGTTGTAATACCTGCCATGTCAGTTCTATGTTTATGCGGAATCCACATCTGCAGAGTCGTCTGCAGACTAGGCAGTGTGTTGTGCCCTTGTTGTCATGTGCTACCCACAGAGTACGCATCTGTGAACTGCAGAAGGTAGTGTGAGAATTGCAGTCTGTAGATGGTGAAAGTCGTGACAGTTACTGACTTCATATCTCTCATAAGACACATTGCAACAAACCCTGTTACAACAGTACATGTATGAGGTTATCACAGCAACATGTCAGTATTGGTCCTGTGTATGTGCTTCCAGCCACAACTCTGTCAACCTTTGTACATATGTCATGCATTAAGAGGTGCATATGTGCTGTACACCATCATTAGTGTCATCATATCTGATAGCAAGTCAGTGAGATATCAGAATGCTACACGTTATGTACAGTACGAGTAATATTTGATGACATTACCAGGATATTCTGCGGTCGTTTGTACAGTACTGAGGTCTGTGTAACTATGGTGAATGTCGATAGTGTGTGTATTGTTAATATGTTCTTTAGACTGTGTACAGACTGTGGTAGATGTCATTGTTATAGGTCCCAGCCTATCTGATGTTACATGCTGCTCTACTGTATGTTACCATATTGGTCATGTTTGTAGTGCCATACACACACATGTCCCATACCACAGACAGCCAGCAGACCACACCATGTAGCAGCCCAGTATAAGTAGGGTTAGTCTGTGAGTGGCACATATGAGGACGGTGTTGAACAGATAGTCCATATACTGTACTTTTATTCTAGCTTACCATATGTGGCTGTGGCTGTGTTCACATTGGATGTGGTTATGCACCTTCACATAGGTGTATCTTACCTTGTGCTGTGACATGCCTGCAGAGCCTGCTATATATGCAGGTACATGTGCATTCCCCCATAGGAGATGTAGGCCAGTGTTGAGCCAATCTGTCTGTAGCCTGCACAGTGTGTTGTTACATGTCTAGCAGCTTAGTGTACATATCCAGTGAGATATCATGTGCAGATACGTGCTGGATGTACTGCTGCAGGGTGTCCCTTAACAGTCATATATGTCAGACAGAGCAGTGGGATGCTGTACAGATGCATGTCAATATCTATTGGGTAGTATGTGGCCATGGCACCCCATACCAGTGGTTATTATATGTCAGGCCAGACAGAGGTGTGTGAAAGCATAACCTATGGTGGCATATGTATACCAGTCATTATGTGCTATACCTATCTACATGGCTGTTAACATCCATATTGTCATGCATGGTACACAAGTTTAGCACTAAGGGGTTCTGTGTATACCTCTGGACTGTAAAGAGTGTTTCAGAATGTCCATATATATTGGCCAATATCTGTGCTGCAGTCCACGGGGGCATTACATGCTAGCAGTGATACTTTACTAGGATGTCCTTAGGATGTCTGTCAGTAGCCAATGGCACACATGTGGAAAGCAGATGTGACCTCCCACACACCATGTCTGTGAAGACAATCCCAATTACAGTAGCAATAGTCTACCAATATACCTTCTATACATACCCGACATTCACTTGCACTACGGGGGACAATAGGGGCTGGGGTAGAGCTACACTCCATGTCCAGGACATATGGTGAGAATACCTGTACAAATAATCATCCATATATATATATATATATATATATATATATATATATATATATATATATATATATAATTACACATATGCATATCGACATATATAGATGGGTATGTATATGTACATAGATATACATATACACACCCAGATATATACATATACAGAGCAATATATGTCTATACATTTACAGATAGTGATACATATGCACATATACATATGGATATCTATAGATATATCGACAGTCATAGGTATATCTGTATAGATATGTATGCACATACAGTTTTATATATATATATATATATATATATATATATATATATATATATATATCAACATAACTAGGCATATCTGTACACATAGGGTGTGCATACATATATAGCTGTATACATGTGTATATATATATATATATATATATATATATATATATAGATAGATATATATATAGATAGATAGATATATAGATATATAGATACATATGTATAGATACATATATGTATAGATATGTATACATATGTACATATGAAGAGGTGTACACATGGCCATATATATGTAGCACTATACAGATGTGTATACAGACATATGTATGTGTATATCTGAGCATGTACTGACCACTGACTGACACTGTTTAAACTCTAACTTACTGCCAAAATCTTTCCACCTAATGTGAATACTTGCACATGATTCTTACTGTGCTACATTTGTTTTTGCTTTCTTAAGTGTAAATATTTTTACTGTTGCTTTTCTCAAGTATTAATATCTTTAGTATATAATAATTACTTGTTGTATGTTTCTCTATTTGTTTTATTTTTTTTTATTAATCCTTTATTTACCATGTAACAATATTTCATGCCTTTTATATCTGTTTGGAGCTTTTCTCCCCGGGCCTCTACTGAAAATAGAAATATATCCAGCTAGACTAGCCCGGTTAACAAATGTAAAATAAAATAAAATAAAAATAAATGCACATGTAGACATCTATACACCTATATGTATACAACATATACCTGTCATGAGTAAATGTCATGGTTGTGTATGCCCTCCCACATGTATCCCAACGTATGTATCAGCTATGTGTACATTATGATAAAACAACATATGTGATGCAACAGTCATATTAATGACAAGGACTACACAATCTAGGATGTAAAGGCAAGTGTCCAATACCACTCAATTCGGGTAATGACAGCTATATTGGTAACACAACAGCTGCTCCCACAGTGGTCATGGCGTATTGGTCATGTGTTGTGACTTCAGTGTAAAGGGCCCTGAGTTCATGAACTGCAAGAGCTGCTCATTTTGTTGCTGGGCAGAACAAGGTCTGTTGGATACAGAGTGGTTAAGGCAGGATTTGTGCAATGTAAGCCACACTCGTTAGTATCACGACATTGCTAGGTAGGTGTCTAGTCCCAGTTTTGGCAAGTAACAATGTGTGTGTGTATGTTGATGGGTCTACATCAGGTTGCAGGGTATACACGCCTCAGCGGGCCACCTGTCCATGTGGTACAGGCAATACCTGGAACAGTAAACTGTGAAATGTGTTCAACTGTACCCCAGATATGTCACTGTCATGGTGTCAGCACAGTGACATACCTTGTTGTGCAATATGGCTGCAGACCATCCTTGTACTGACAAATGTACACCTACAACACAATTGCATATCAGTTTAGAGACGACAACCAAGCAGTGTTACTAACAGCTAGAAGGCATAATTGCTGGATGGCTACACTACCTGCCAAATATGCCTCACACTCTACACCCTACAACATGTTACACTGTATGATTGTGGTACACTGGTGTACAATCACCATGTGCATCAGAACCATATCAACCTGTCCCTGTATCAATGGTATGGATGACAGGGATGGGGCACAGGTATCATCATATGCACAGGGCATCCTCATGCTGACACATGTACACCTACAACACAATTGCATATCAGTTTAGAGACCACAACCAAGCAGTGTTACTAACAGCTAGAAGGCATCATTGCTGGACACCTACACTACCTGCCAAATATGCCTCACACTCTACACCCTACAACATGTTATACTGCAGGACTGTTGTACACTGGTGTACAGTTACTGTGTGCATCAGAACCATATCAGCCTGTCCCTGTATCGATGGTATGTATGACAGGGATGGGGCACAGGTATCATCATATCCACAGGGCATCCTCATGCTGACACATGTACACCTACAACACAATTATATATCAGTTTAGAGACCACAGCCAAGCAGTGTTACTAACAGCTAGAAGGCATCATTGCTGGATGGCTACACTACCTGCCAAATATGCCTCACACCCTACACCTTGCAACATGTTACAGTGCAGGACTGTGGTATACTGGTGTACAGTCATAGTGTGCATCAGAACCATATCAGTCTGTCCCTGCATCGATGGTACGGATGACAGGGATGGGGCACAGGTATAATTATATACACAGGGTGTGGTGTTGGTCTGCCAGAGGCCAAGGGTGGGCCATACATTTGATATCATGTGTGTGGGTGACGGGTGTACTCTGGGGAGCCGGCTGAGGTGATGTGGTGTGTGTAGGTATGAGGTTGCCCTAGGTGTGTTTGCATAGTGTGCGGGTATGCATGCACACAGTTCTGCCTTGTAGCTGCCCTATACAGGCGTTTCTGGACAGCTGCAGACCATTCCTGGCAGGGTGTGCAGTTCACTGCTTCCAGCCATAGACAGGTGGACTGTGCCTGTCAGGGATTCCGCAGACACATGCAGGTACAGGCACTGAAGTGCTACTCTCACCTGCTGATGATATTTGTCTGCTGGTACCACATCCCTCCTGGGACTGGCCAGGACCATGTGCATGTGGCCTGCTGTGGTGTGGTGTAGACAGCACACCCCCTGCACTGCCGGGGCTGCTATTGCCACTATGGGAGCCCCATGGTGTCCTAGCATGCCCACATTGACTGCCAGCTGTTGGTTTTGCTTGCCCACGTCCACACTGGCATCGCCGCATCCCCATCACATGTTGAAGCACTGAAACACCACGGCTGATGAGGACCATTATCTCATCATGCCTCTATCTGCTTGCCTGGTAGAAGCACTGATGGCACCCAACAGTTCACGGAAGTTGTCTCTTACAGATGCAAGTGCAGCCTTCTGCAGCCTAAGGCCTTGTCTGGTGTAATGCTCAATATGTGCCTGTGCTGCCTTTACAGACTAGAACATGCTTCTGCTGGTTGCTGCTATGTTGTCTATGCCAGGGGCAGGATGTCCTGTGGCCCTACCATGAGCACCCAGGGACATCCGCCTATGTGGCAGCCTGCCAGACATCTAGCTATGCCTGCTGTGACTGGACACAGTAGGCATGGTTACCACAATTTTCTGTGCACTGCCACTGAATGCCAGATGTCCCTCTGCTATGGCCACTGGTGATGGGGTGTGTATAGGCACTGTAACTGTGTGTGGGGGTGGGGTGGCTAAAAGGGGGATGTCAGATGTTGGCACAATGTCGGCCCCTGATCCCACCTGTGCCTCAACATTATCATCATCATCATCGATGTCTATATGGACACCTACATCAGACTGGGTGCTAGAGGGTCACTGACCCACCTCTCCACCTAAGGGGAAAATAATAACTGCACTTTAAAACCTGCACAGCATTGCTTAACAGTACACACACATGTACAGACACACACACACACACACACACAAACACACATTTCCATAATACCTACCTGTCCATGGCTTTACAGACAGTCCCATGTATATGTCCATGTGTTACCCCATCCTGCATCACACTTGTTAACATACACACATTGATACCACTCATTAACATCACAGTCTTCTAAATGCCCACTCAAGTGGGCACAACACAAGGCCTGCTGCTACATTACCTCCCTGACCTGTGTGTAGTGGATAACATGGCCTCAATGCTGTCATTCAGTATGTTCCCTCTGTATGGCCGGAATGATGTGCATGGCCCCTATATGTGTGGGCTACTATGTTGTACCCATAATAGCTCCCACTGGTGTGTCATGTATGTAATGCCCAGTACATGCCGGATATGCTGCTCTGTCGGCCCATCATGTGTCAACCTTAATATTTGGATACACTCCCTGGTGTGGACTATTACTTCCCCAATACATCTGTAGAGCTGCATTCGTGGGCTGTAGGTGACCTCTCCACTGACAGCAATATTAAGTGTGTACCTGGGGTCTACCTTCCCTCTGGATGCCTGATCCATGCTACAGGCCATATTATACTATTTGCTGTCCTGTGAGTACATGACAGGTATTCCTGGTATGCAATGTGGCACTCCATGTCCATGTACTGCATGGTCCCAAAGGGGGGTACAGCCATATGAACACCCCACAATCACACATGTGCATACATGGTCAAACACACACATGCACACACGCATCATACATGCATCTGCCTCCCACCACTTCACCAGAGTGACCCTACAGGCAAACTAACTAACCACCAGGGATGCACGCACACACACACACACTCACACACACACACACACACACACACACACACACACACACACACATACAGGTGAGGTTGCACAATGATCGTATACACAGTCCTCCAATTGCCCATCTGTAAACATGCAGAACATATGGTACAGGACAGCATAGAGTTCAGCTATACTCACACCATGCTAGCAATGGTATACATGTGTATGATGCATGTGCTGTGACTAGGTGATGCACCTTCCCCTGGATACCACTGCACCCATGTACACATTATTGCTGAGCACCTGTTCTGCACCCTGCCATGTGTTGTGCACCATAACTTACAGGTGTCCAACCCATTACAGAATGTGTAGTACTGTGTCAGTTATGCCAGCTGTACCTCTCACAGCCCCTATGTGTTTCAGCAACACATACCTTTGATGATATGTGGACTGTTGTCATTGGTGAATGCCTGATGCCTGATTTACAGCTGTCAACATCAACAGACCATGTATGGCCACTGCAGGAATGCTTACACTGACAACCATCAGAGCAGACCGTGGCTATGGGGGTGTACACACCTTAATTGCTTTTACACACACATCCGTGATCTGCCATAGGACCACAGCACTGTACATCTTAGCTGTACACAAGCCTGGTATGTAACATATGTCCTGTACTTTCACATACAGTGTCTACAGATTGTGTTAGGTGTACGGCTGCTGACCGCAATGCATACACACCATGTGGGAATATGTGTGCACACCCTTATCATGATGGTTTATCACACCTCTTGTTGTGTGTACTACAGCAGTCACTGCTCATGGGAGGGGTATACCAGCATGGGTCTTCTGCAATTGCCAGTGTATATTCAGCCTACCCTACACATGTCCCCCTATTCTGCATGAATGCAAGGTCTACTAATGTGCACATCCCATGGTGTTCACACAATGCCATCACTATTGCAGTGTTGGTAGGGTTATGGCTGCCACAGGTCCTGGACCTGACTATATGCAGATAGAGCCATTCCTACCATCCTTAGGATCCCTGCTGCAGTGCCTGGTGTTTCATGCTGAGAACCCCCCCTCCCTCAGCACTTATGGAGATGCTTGACAGGTAAGACCTACACATATGTGTCATCTTGCAGTGTCCCATACACTGAACAACACATGTTGCAGCTTAGACCCGGCTGATAATGTGGACTACTGTAATGCTGTATGCCATAGTGTATTTCAGCAGCAGTTGGCATTGCCCCACAGGTATGTACACCGGTGTTGCACTGTATATGGGTGTTGTTCAGAACATGTCACTACTGTAGGCCATGTCTACCAACAGTATGTTACTCCCTGTGGACACATTCTGCAATGAAAGGATGTTAGTTGTCATGCAGGTGTGAGACATACCCTTTCAATATCCCATCATGTTCACCCCTGTGAGACTACGCATTTCACAGCAACAATACATGCACATGTACAGCATGCATTCAGGGTAGGTGCGTTAGATGTGTGCATGGAATATAACATCACCATTACATGTCCAGTGTGTTTGCATACATCTACATAAGACATACTCACCAGCTATAGGCTGCTGCCTTGCTATTACCCCAGAGGGACTTACATAAGTGGGTGAGAGATGCAATGTCAGTGGCCATACCTGTGGCGCTGACACAGGCTGCGTACAGTACTACCATACATCAACTGTAAATTCCCACAATACTACCAGATCTGGACATCTGTTTATCACTGCAATGCAGCAACACAATATTTGTATGACATATCAGATATGCATGATCTACCTGTACCACTGCAGATATTTTCACAACAGTGGTCTACTGATGTGCCCTGTATCCTTACCTGCATGCTCCTCGGCTGGTGTGTGGGTGACACCCATATCCACAAAGGGGTCCAGTGGTTGATGGTGTTCCAGATGGTCAGGTGCCATGTGGCTGGCCAGGAGCTCCTCCAAACAAGTCAGGGAGGATGAAAGGAATGGCCCCCCTCTGTGGCAAGTTGATCTCCCAGACTGCGGCAGCATGCTGATGGGCATTGCGAAGCAGGTCAATGCAATGATGCCGCACCTGCTCATAAGTGCAGTTATGCAGGCCGACATCATTGACCCTGTGGACTAGATCATTCCACAAGGTGGTCCGCTCCTGCTGGTCATGTGCTGTCCTGGCAAAGAGAACATGGTGGTGCTGTACCAGGTGGTTGATAATGACCTCATTCTCCTCTGCTGAATACACGGGCAACCTGATATATATACCCTCTTGCCTGAAAAAAATGAGGATGGAAACAGGCCTGAGCGACACATATGGCAAGGTTAGCCCAGATCATAATATGTATCTCTGTCACCCCCCCACCATAGGTTCATAGGTAGGTACTAGGCTATTGGCCCTAGGGCCTATATAAGCCTAGCCAAAAAGGTACCCTGGCTTTCGCCACCCAAGAAAATTATTTTCCTGTGCCCCTGTCGAGCAGAGCCACAGAAGTGATCCCAGGGGTGAATTTTCTATTTCCCATCTAATTTTTCTTGAAGAGTGCTAATGAGGAGCTCTGTTTGACATAGATAAGTAGTCTGTTCCAGAGTATAGGAAGTCTCTAGGACAGGAATCTATCCCTCCAGCATGTTCTGTTTATTGTGGTGACAAGGTTTAGGTCCCTACAGTATGTAGCTTGGAGGGATTGGGATTTCGTTAAGTGGAGCATGTCCATATCAGCTTCAAAAGACTATACACACAACTCATTAGGTATGGCTACAGCGTAACTACCATTTGGACAGATCGTGCATTGTACCACACCTTCTGCTATGTGATTGTAGCCATGTCCCCTGTGTGGACACTAACATTGCTGGCCTGTTACACACTATTCACTTGCATGCCATTGTCAGAGCCACTATGGTTACATATATGCCAGTGGTATGGCTGCACTGAGATTACTGCACAAATGACAGTTTGTGTTATTGGGGGGTTCTATGCATGCTGCTGGACATGTACCGGGATTGTGTAGACTATTACTACCAACATATGTACTATCACAGTGACACAGTAACATGTATATGTTCCATTGGCCAGCTGATCCGCCTCTCCACACCAATCTGACCAGGATACCTGGCAACATCACATGTGTGTGCCAACCTGGGGCCTCCTCATGTACTGTTACAGCAATACCATCATGTGGAACCACCCAGGGTATGTTGGCCCCCCTCAGGGCACACACCAAGTTTCTGTCCCCTGAGCTCAGGTCTAGGGTCTGTTCCATACCAGGCTCCACAGACACATGAGGGATGCGCTACATCAGTCTGAGGCACCCAGTACACATTCACATGGCCAACATGCTCCTCCTGCTCAGCCGCCAGACCTGGCACCTGACGTGGACTGCTGTTGTGAGTGGCAGTTGGTGTGAGCCTTTTTCCCATTGTGGCCATATTGGGGACCATGGGGTGTCCACATCATGAAACACACACACCATCCTCGGTGTTTACCCACCACATGTGTCACATACCACCCCTGTAGACTGTTCTGTATATCTACCAATCCTGACCACCTCCACATGTGTATCTGCCATACTTTCCCATATTCCCATTACATACTTCACAGGTGGGGGCATTGTGGGGGCATTGTGGTGCTAGGACTGGACTAACATGTGACATACCCATCCATGGTGCACACACTGCCAGCTGTAGATATCTGTGTGCATTGCTATGTGTACTGCTGCTCACACATAGCACAAATCACTGTGGTAGTGATATAGGGGACATGTCTTTCCATACATATCTGTTTGTGTGTGTGTGTGTGTGTGTGTGTTTGTACAGATGTCAACATTTGCATATAGGTATATATCTATATATGTGTACATATATGCAAATTTATATATATATATATATATATATATATATATATATATATATATATATATATATGTGCACAAATATATGTCTACATATGGGTATATGTATTTTTCTGAACATACATGCTGATATACATTTATCCTTATATATTATATCTGTGACATATGTACACATATGCATACCTATATGTGGGGTACATTCAGACATCAGCCTCCACAATCTCACGACACCTTCCTGCACAGCTGCACTGTTTTGCCTTGCAACAAGACAGACAGGTGCGACATATGGACATGGCCTGACATTAGTGGGGTATATGTGGGACCTGTTTGCAGGTAACCCTATTACAAACCTATGGCATTCTGGCATGCTACATTACAGATTCACTTGGGTATCCTGCCAGTGGTGGTCTGTGGCCCCCACAAGTCCATCATACTGGAATTACTTCCACCACCGGCTATTGGCCACATCATATGCATAATCCCCATTACACAACACACACTATAATGGCTTATGTCCTGTCTGTCAGTGCTCACCCGCACAGTTAACAGCTATGGCCTTCTACCCACAGGGACAAACACTATTGTCCATAGCAGTTGTTCAGTTCACCATCATCCCAACAACACCTGCTGGCACATATAACCCACTTCGTCCTCATGACCAAACCACACCAACCATGGGTAAATCCAGCATTACCTACACATAAGGATTTTTATATCTGTCATTTCTTATTATAAAATGAGTGACATTATAGGTTAAAAACAACAAATTCACTTATTATGATTAATGATTACAAGTTCCCTTTCCAAATTCCTAAATTGCCATTTTATGGCATATACTGAAAGTGTTTAGATTTAAATGGCAACATTCTAATTTCTATAATCAGCAAAGGTTAAACTGAGTGATTGTTGTCAATTTAATGCTATTTGTTCAGAATGTGATTGTTACATTTTGTGACATTCCTAGTTCAGGCTTCTATGGTTTCCCTTGAACAACTTTGTTAGTTTGATGACATGTATAAAACATTAGTTACATTTGTAACAGCTTAAGTATTATGTATGGTCAAGATGGGTTACAAAATCACAATTCAAGTTAAAGCAATTATATGACTTATTATGCACATTTACTTATATGAGAAAATCATCATGCTTCCCCTTGATATTCAATGTAGTGTATGTCATTTATGACAAGTTAAAACAGTAGTGTTATTATACACAAGCCCATGTTATTAAACTGCATGTCTATTGTCAATTTAATACTATTTGTTCAGAATATGATTGTTACACTCTGTGACATTTCAGGTTCAGGCTTCTATTGTTTCTTTTGAACAACTTTGTCAGTTTGATGTCATATATAAAACATTAGTTACCTTGGTAACCACTTAAGTATTATATATGGTCAAGATGGGTTACAAAAACTACAATTCAAGCTAAAGCAATTACATGACTTGTTTTGCATATGTACTTATATAAGAAAATCATCATGCTTCCCCTTGATGTTCAATGTAGTGTATGTCATTTATGACAAGTTAAGACAGTAGTATTATACACAAGCCCATGTTATTAAATCATGTCTTTAATATCTAAATTCAGCAGACTGCTTCATCTTATATGAGACAATTATATATTTTATGTCTAGATTTACTAAAATCATACATTACATAACTATTGTGTTTGTTTTTCTTTTTGGCTGTTGCTCAGTTATCTGACAGACCACAAGCTATAATGCTTATTCTTATTATTAGCTCCTTCCAAGCATGTTTATATAGTCCATAGACTTTAAATTATGAGACCCTTCTAGTTTCTTATTTGTTCTAAGTATATTTCCATCCTTACATACACACATATCAGTACTTCAAGCACAGGCAACAATGCCCATCCAGTTTTGCCAGGATACCATTCACTAGTTCATGTGTGTTTCCAGGCTGTTCTGAAAATATCCAAACCAATATTTGTCCTGTTCCATTTTACCAGGCTGTTCCATGCAGTGGCCACTCTGCCAGTGAACCACTCAACACACCTTCCATTCCCACAGATATTTCCACAAAGGAAACCTGATGGCTCTCTAGCACTTCCCAGTAACCCCAAACACCCCTAGAATCAGCTATCCCCATATGCCCAACAAGTCAGAGCAAGCTCACCTCCCAGACCACTGCAAAGGGTACTGCACAAGACCAAGTGCTCTTAGTCTTTCACAATAACTCAGACTTCCACTATTATGTAAGTCCTTAATGTGTTTGGACCAAAATACCTTTTAAATATAAAATTGTGCTTATTACTTATTTTTTTTATCAAGAATCAACTTAATGAGCTAAATGAAGTGTTGGGAAACCATCAATATGTGTACATGTGGTTTAAAACAGCCCTTTTATTATATATATTTTTTAAAGCAAAAACTTTGTTGCTGAGAATCATCTTGGAGGCTCCTCAGAGCCGTTAAGCATTATCGTCACTCTATCTCCTTTACCACAGCAACCTGGGAGCATCTGTTTCTGTTAGTGTGTCTGTGTACTGCATACCAGAGGCTCACAATACACCTGAAGCAAAGCTTCACTTCACTGCAACTTCAAGCCTAAATTCCCTCCCTTTCATCAAAGCAGCAGCCAGAAAAAGAACGGAGAGCAAACAGATAAAAAAAAAAAAACCTCCCAACAAGCTGCCACAAGAGATAACACATTCTTCCAGCCTTCCCACCTCTTTCTCGGCAGATGTATAAACAAACTATTCTCTGCCGAAATATTCCAAATCACACTTTTATCCACCCCCCTTCCCCTGGATCCAGGCTAAAACACCAAATGTCTCTTCCTAATACACAAGCATCAGTAAACCTCAATCACAAGTTGCAACCCACAGCTTCCCGAAGATGAAAACAGCAACATACAACAGCTGCCAGACACAGCTGCATCCACATACACCATGTCAGGCTTAATCAAACAGCACTCAAAGCTATGATATCTGCCATAATTGATATTAACTATGTTTAGACAAAATAATAATGCCATTTGTACTAGCTGCCAGACACGGCTGCATCCATGCACACCATATCGGGGTTGATCAAACAGCACTTGAAGCTATGATACCTGCCATAATTGATATTAACTATGTTTAGACAGAATAATAATGACATTTGTACTAGCTGCCAGACACAGCTGCATCCACAAACACTATATCAAGATTGATCAAACAGCACTCGTAGCTGTGATACCTGCCATAATTGATATTAACTATATTTAGACAGAATAATGATGACATTTGTACTTAACAGCTTGCTACTATTATTTACTCAGGATATACATGACATTTCTAAATCATACTTTAATTGAAGAAGGCATTAGTCTCCATGACAGCATTTTTTTTCAAAACACTCTACTGTTACTGCTATTATATATGATGTTAATTTGTTACATTTGAGTCTGAACTCTGATGAATGGTACCTTGTTGAATTAGTTCATTAATTACTTAAATTATTATAAGTAAAATCAATGAAACACGAACAAGATAAGTATTCATTGAGTTCAAGTAGGGGAACAGAAACTTCTATATTTGTATTATATGTTGCTTTGTTTGGCTTATATATAATGTAAATAGTAACCCATCTTGACCTACCTTTGTTTGTGAATAATTATTGGACTCTTTAAACATTCTAAATAAATCATTACTGTTTTTTAGTTGTTTAAGAAACCCTCCTTTTTTAAAATAAAAACAGATGACAAGTTATGTACCATATCAGTTGCTACATTGAGAGATGTAGTTGTAAGAGTTATTTTATTTATTTATTTATTTTTTGGATAGATATCTTGGAATCAGTTTTTTGTTTCTTCTTTCTAACATCAGTCAAAGGATTGGTTTCTTTTATTCTTTTAAGAGTCGGGGCCATTCATTCCATTTCTTCTGGGAGAGACACTATGTTGTTGTTTTTGATGAATATAGTAGCTTCTTCTAAGTCATTAAAGGTTCTCATCTCATTGGTAAAAAGTATTTTTATCTTGGCTGGAAAGACCAGCTGTGCTTTAATGTTGTTTTGTTTCAGCAGTTTTATTATCGGCCACACTTTTTTCCTTTGTTCTAGTATTCTGGAAGAATTATCATTGTCAGACCTTATCAGGCTTTGATTGTATTTTAAGGGTGATTTTGTCCAAGCAGATTTTAATATTAGTTGCTTGTCCAGAAATGAAAGAAATTTTATAAATATAGATCTAGGTGGAATATTTGAGTTAGAAGCAGGTTTTGTTAGTGCTCTATGCAGCCTTTCAATTCCAAATGAAAGTCCCTCTTTTAAGTCTAAAAATTCAGGAATCCATGTTGTTAAGAATGAAATAAAGTATTCTCCTTCAGTATTTTCAGGCAGACCAAAGATCCTTATGTTCTTTCTCCATTCCCTGTTTTCTAAGTTATCTATTTTGTTAAGCAGCCATGTATTCTGTTTAAGCAGAAATTCTTTTTGGAATTCTTCCTCTTTGAGTCTGGTTTCAATGTCATTTAGAGAAGTCTCTATATTTCTTATTTTTGCATGATGTTACTGTAATGGTTCCTTAAGAGTATCAGTCTGTTTTTGAGAATTTAATTTGAGGTTTTCTAAGTCATTTTTAAAGCCAACCACCTTCAAAGATAGTTCCTGTAAGGGAGATGTCATCAATTCCACTTCTTTTTTTCAAAGCAGCATCTGGATGAGAATTCCTTGAGTTGTTCATATTCAGTGACTCAATATATCTCCAAGTTACTTGACAGGAAAATTTTTGTATATCTCTACCAAAATTGATATTTATGTAGTTTAGTAGTTTATCTATAGATTTCTGATGTGTTAAACTTGAAAATAATAAATTTTTCCTATATTATTACACTAGTTTATGGAGCTCTCAAAATTCGCTGTTCTCAGTTGGCCATCTAGGCTCCACCTTTTGTTTCAGTCTTTGATGTCAGCCAACAGTGCTCTTCACAGCACTCGCAATGTGCCCAGTAATGACTCCTTCTGCAGTTTGTATGGGGGTTACATGAATGGGTAACATATCTAAAGATGATTGTAAATTATTTTTTTATAAGACCCATTACTCCTACTACTACTGGAGCTGTCTGGGTATCTTTCTTCCACATTGCTCTTGTTTCTGCCTGCAGCTCCTGGTATTTTATGACTTTGTGTCTCTCTGAATGCAAGACACTATAGTCACTGGGTGTGGTGATTTCAGTGATCAGTGCTACTTTTGTCTTGTTTTCTTGGACCACTGTATCCAGTTTTCTAGCATCTGTCTTTTGAACTGTTGGTAATGGGTGATCCAATGTGATATAAACTTCATCATTTTCTATAATGCCTTGTGGCTCATGTTTCCAGTGTTTTTCAGCCCCTTCAATACCATAATGTTTGCACAATCCCAGTGCAACTGTCTTGCCACATTATTATGCCTTTCAGTATATAGTCCTTCTGCCATTAGTGTGTTGCAACCAGCAACACAGTGTGTGACTGTTTCCAATTCGGTTTTACAAAACCTACATTTTTCTGTTTCTCCCATATGTTCAATGGACTTTATAAACCAGCATGTACGTAGGCCACTATCTTGGGCTGCCAATATTAACCTTTCATTTCTTGGTGTGAATTTACCTCTCCTTAACCATTCCTGCATTCGTTCTTGATCAACATGAGGCTCTTCCAGAAGTTTTCTATACTTGCAACTATATTTATGTTTTTCCACATTTCTTACCTTCTCATCTGGTCCTTCGCCTTATATTCTTTCTTTTGTTTTTTGGCACATTCAGTTGCTGCCTGTTTTTTATCTACTTCTGGTTTGATCTCCATTCCTGCTTGACGTCGATATGCTTCTGCTAAATTAAGCATAGACGTGATCTTAGATTTATTCTCCTCATGTTTCAAAACTTTCACTACATTTGGATCTTGTGAGGTCAGTAGATATGTGTGGAGTCCCATGATTGCAGATTTATACATGTAATCAATTTCAAGGAGGCCCATCCCTTCTTCAGAATGGGGAATATATAATCTTGGTATACATTGTTTTTTATAAGTCATTTGGTGAGCATGAAGCATCCTTCTTGTTTAAATATCTAATCTATCCAACACTTTTTGAGGCCAGTCAACCACTCCAAAACTGTACGTTAGGACAGTAAGAGCAAATTGATTTATAGCTTGGATCTTGTTCCTAGATGTCAATGCTGTTTTCAATATTAATTTAAGTCTTCTAAAGTATCCCTTACTGAGTTTTATTCACATTTGTTCATGTTTTATTGTTGATCCTTCATTATTTCTCAAGTATTTATACACTCCCTCTTGCTCAAGTTCTTTTATATCACATTCTTGTCCCAAACTGATGTTTTCCTGGTGTTGCAGTTTTCCTTTTTTAAAGGTTGCTTTTGCACATTTATCAAGACCAAATCACATTCTAATATCATCTGAAAACGTTTTGACAACCTGCAACTGTGCTTTCAGTTCCTCATCTGATGAGCTATACAGTTTTAAATCATCAACAAAGAGAAGATGAGAAGTCTAATGAATTTGCTGTTTTCTAGGTGGCAAAGTGGCCTAAGCTGCTAAGTAAACAGCTTAATGGATTAATAGCAAGGCAGAATGGCAACCATGACAGAGAGTCACCCAGGAATATCCCCCTTTGAATTTTTATCCCTGGGATAATAATTTGCCTTTATCATGGCTTAACTGCAAAGTGGTCTGCCATTGTTTCATGGTTACTGTAATGTAGTCAATCAGTGTAGGGTGCATCTTATACATTTTTATGCACTCTTTTATCTATGAATGTGGGATACTATCAAATGCTTTTTTTGTAGTCAATCCATGCTATACTTAGATTCTTCCCCTTTTTACAGTTCTTCACTATGACTTTATTTAACAACAAATGATCCTTTGTTCCATATGGCTTTCTTTTATTGCCCTTTTGTTCTACTGCCATAATTGAGTTTTCTTCTAAATGACTATAAATTGTGTCTGTGTCAGTTTCTGTGTATAGGTTTTACACTGTTGGAAGGCAAGTTATTGGTCTATAATTTTTAGGAAGGCAAGTTATTGGTCTATAATTTTTAGAGTAGCTTGCAGGTTCACTCTTAAGTAAGAGCACTGTTTTGCCTGTTGTTAGCGAGTGTGATGTCTGTTCACAGTGTGAATATAAATACTTCTTACTCATGGCTAAATCCTCATGCAAAGTTGTTAATACGTTTAATCAAAAGTTAGGTACTGCATCTGGGCTTGGGTTTTCCATTTAGAGGCTTTTCTTAATTCTTAACTTTGTTTCAATCTCTCTGGCTGTTATTTCATCCCATTTCATATCCTGTACCTTTAAACTTCTTACTCTTTCTTTTACTTCTTCTATACATTTAGCATCTTTGTTATGATCCACAGGCTCTTCATAGATACTTCTCCAAAATATATCTACTTCCTCCTTTTTTGGCAGTCTTTCAATTCCTTTTACTTTATTTCCCAATTGTTTATAACACTTTTTTGGGGCATCAATAAATTGCTTATTTTGTACTTTTCCATTAAATTTATCTGTGTATCTTCTAGGTTTTTCCACGTGTGCTGAAATTTTTAGTTAGTTATTTGCAATAGTGCATGATAGATCCTGGTGTGTTCTAATACTGTGTATTGCTTTAATCACATCTATCTTTCTTAGTATTTTTGTTGTTCTATTCCCTCTTCTATAATCTTCTAGCAGTGACACTTTTTGTCTTAATTGCTTTATAGTTTTCTCTGTTTGATACTTCCATGATGGTATTCGATTTCTCCCCTTCCTTTTCCTCACTACCATGTGATCTTGTGGTAGAACTTAATCAGTTATTAATTTAGCTGCACAGTAGTATATCTTGTTTACTTCTGTGATATTGCATGGATCTCTATGGACAGTCCTAATTACTGCATTCATTTGTTTTATCAGACTTCTTACTTTTTAGGTTTTATTGACCTTCTGCAGTCTATTTATCTAATTGATCTTAATATATCTATCCATGTCCATTAAATCAAGCAACTCTTCTCTTCCAATCTAGGGGCACATCCCTTTTTTTTTCATTTTTAGACATTCTATAGAAAGTTCTATATCTTCCTGTGGCACATTCATTCCAATTTCATCCTGTGTCATCTGTTGCTCTATCATATGGGAACTCACTGACCTATCACTCCTCAACATTGACTGCATCTGAGTTTCCACAGTTTCCTGTTCCTTTCCTTGCTGTCTAGCTTCAAGTGAGCATTTATACTAGTTTCCTGTGGAAAGCTCCAAAATATCTTGATATGGTACCTGACTAATTGCTTCTTGTTCCACTGGTTTCCCCTTAATTTGGATATCCATTGCTCTATCCTGTTGTGGTGCTTTCTGCATTCAATTTTCTACACTGAATCCTCTTTGCAGCTGCAATTTCTATTTCTTTCCATTTCTTTGACTTCTCCATTATTAATCTCTTTTTCTACTTTTCCTCTTAGTCTTCTTATTTTTTGTAGTGTAAAGTTTTCCATATCTGGATTCCTTTGCCTCTATTTCTCTTCAGATATCTTTGGTGCTGCTCTTTTTGTATTGTTGGTTTTGCTTTCTCTTTTGCATAAATATTGCACCATATTAAATCTCTTTTCCTTTTCCATGTCCATATTTCTTCTTCACATGTCTCCTGATCTTCTTGATTTTCCTTGTTCTGGGGACTCACTCCATCATGCTGTGATGTAGCCTGTCATAGACGTTCTACATTAAATCCTTCACTTCACAGGCACTCCATAACTTCAACTTCTATTTCTTTAACTTCTGCTTTACTAATCTTCTTTTCCACATTACATCTTTGTGATATTATTTTTTTATTGTGAAAATTTCCATATCTGGATGCCTTTGCCTGTATTTCTCTTCAAATATCTTTGAGATTGCCTTCTCTATATTAGTTAACTTGGCTTTCTCCTTTGCATAAATATTGCATCATATCAAATCTCTCTCTTTCCCAAGTCCATATTTCTTTTTTATATTTTTCAAATATCTCTAGGTTTTGTTGTTTATATTTTTATACTTCCTCAGAAGCTTTTTTTCCAAACAGATCAAAGTTTCTTGATCTATATACTGTTTTTCAAAAATCTGTTGTATTAATGAATGCAAATTTTTATTTGATGCTTCTCACAGTTTTTCCTGCCAAAGTATTTTTCTTTCCTCTAATTTCTCTCTTAATTGTTTTGTATATATTGTGTCTGGAATTCTAGGCTTTTTACATAATAGTAACAATACAAAATTTCTTTCTTATCCTCAATAGTCCACTCTATCATCTTTATGGCTCTTCTTTGGCCAATCAATTGTTGTGATTTTTGTGGACTGCTACTTCCTTCTACAACAGGGGGGCCATCCTCCCCCCTGTGCCTGGCCTAGCCCGATTGTAGGAATGTTTCCGTATTTTAAGGATTCTACACTGTCATTTTTTCCAGTCCTGACACCGGTGCACCTACCAGGATTAGACAATTTTTTATCCTGGGTCTTATGCACCCAGCTTTTTTGTTTTTGACCTACTTCTGTCCATGATATATGCTATATAAATACAGTCTATATATCAGTGTCATCTTGGTGAGATTTTGTGAAAAACAGGGCACAAATCTTTCTGTTGTCATTCTGCAAATGTGTAACATTCCTCTGACGTGTTTCCCTGATGCCTTCACTATGAGTCCTTGTATGTCTCACCTTGAAAGTCCAGAGTTTGATAGGATATCACTAAAGAGGGTAACGGGCTCAAATCCCTTGAGGCCTGCTATAGTTTTCCATTCCCATAATATGTGCTTCACTGGCATCTTCTGTATGACCCCTGCTATGGATCATCTTGTAAATGTAGGGTTTAGTGGAATATTAATGAAGATGGTAAAGGGTTTAAATCCCATCAAGATGATTTTTTTCATTGTCTTTATGTAACAGTGTAGGTGCACTGATGACACTGTGATGATATCATGACTGATGTAGTTCAGTGCACCATGTTATTTTACCGTATTCCACCTGTCCAGTCTGTGTTTCAAAATTTCTAAGTTCGCATATTTCAAATTGATATCTGTATGTATGTGTCACACCCCTTTCTCCATTTTGTTCTTAATCTTTGATTTAGTCAGCAAATCCCTTTGCAGTTTCTCTTGTTCTGTTGCCCTACTACCACCTCTAACCTCCACCATTAGCCATCCTAGCCTTTATATTCTTCCATAAAATATTCCGCTGCATATCTTCTGCCTTTAGGTACAAAAACAGATCTGCACCTTAATTTACCCTCTTTGCACATGGTCTCATGATGACTAACCTAGACAGTCATGTGCATGTTTACAACAGCAGCTCATACTTTTCTGTGTCATTGGAATGGTCTACCATGATCTTCTCTTCAGTCCATGCTGCAACTGCACCAGGGAGCTCAACATCATGCACACTGGCCTGGCTGCATGCATTGTTAAAGAGCCTTTGTGTTGTTTGCCTTGGCACTAACCATGGATGTGGCATTTCTGAATCCCTGAGCCTGTGTTACCCCAAAAAAATGGATATATAATAAAGAAGAAGAAATGAACATATACAATGCCACCAAGGGAACACTGATTAGAAGGAACTACAAAGCAACTACAGCACGCCAGATCAATACAAGAACTTTGCAAAAAAGTGAATTGGTCATCAAAAAGCTCTTAAAATATGTAATAAAAGCAGTTCACAATATCAAAACAGATCAGGATTTAGTTTCAATAATAAAGTAAAAGATCAGCATAATAAGAAACACTCAGATGGTATGCAGACAAATAGAAAGGAAAACTGCAAAATAACCGATGACAAAAAAAAAAGTTTGCAGTAAAATTAGAAAGAAACAACAACGTAGTAAGAGTAAAGGTCCTGTAAGGACTGGGGGTTTTATCCTGTGATTTTTCTGGCTTGTTTTACAACCTTCTCTAATGCCTTCCAATCTGCATATGAGCAGTTTCCATACCAGACTGTGATATTGTTAGTTAGTATGCTTTTGTTTGTGGCCCTGTAGAAGGTCCTGTAGAAGAAGAGTGGAGGTTTACTCCGTGTAGTCTCAAGGATAAAATTCTAAAGAGGGATATTCCAGGGCAGTTCTCTGTCATCACTGATGTTTTGTCTTGCCCTTAAACATTAAGCTGTTAACTTAGACTAGGCCACGGATATAGCTTGACTTCCAGGAAACAACCTTGCCAAATGACATCTCACCTACTTCTTAAAAAACTACACCTTAGAACTCAAAAAAACATGTTTTCTTCATTGTATCTTTGTTTTATGAACTATTTTAATGCCTCAAAATAACTCTAAATGCTTATTTTACCATTTTAATGTGTTTCATACAAAATGGTGAATGATGGGGCCTGCCCTGGTAATGTAATCTTGTTTTCTTGCTTTCATTTCTTCTTCCCAGAATAAATTTCAAGTCCTCTTTATACAAGTCATGCTAGACATAAGGAACTGATGGCGTGTTATCATGTCAGTAAGATACAATGGCAGTACTGTGAAGTGCTATCATCTAACACACCTTCTGTAACAGAGCTACTTCTACATTACCCTGACTGAAACTCATTTATGCGTCTGTCAGAGCTTGTTCTATGCTATAAATAGCTGTTAGCTACTTCCAGCAAAAGAAAGCAGTAAATATCAGGTTTTTTGTAAAGGGATTCTTTTGTAGTTCTAAAAGAAATGACAGACCTTCCCCACACTCTCTCACTGCAGTAAATGATCCTTGATGTATCATACAAAAGTGACAAGTAGTACTCACATTCTTCCCATTGCTTTCAGGGGGAAGTTTTTTTTTCTCTGTCATGAATGATGCAGAATTAAAATGTGCTTTACTAGTTCCTTAATTGTTTCTGTTGTGTCTCCCCTTTTTTCTATTTTGTATTTATTTATACTTTGGTAACCAGGAAAGTGAACTGATCCCAGGATCCTTTTCAGCCACAACTTGGGCTATAATGACAAAGACAATAACAAGTAATAAATGTACTTAGAAATACAAAGAAAAAAATACTGACTTAAATACAATGACAAAGACTGCATGTGCAACACATAGCTAATGTGTGACAGTCAATAAGGAAAGCATTAAACATTTACTAGGCTGTATACACTAATAATGCTTAACTCTACTATTTTAACTTTATTATAAATAAGGAATTGTATGCACCCAGATTGCACAAGTCACAGCACTGCAAGATGATACTTTTCTCTAAATGACTAGGAATCAGCAAGTGAATGTTTTATGGCTTCGAAAAAGAAAAGGACATGGGTGATAATTCTATCTGCATCACTTTTGTTGCACTAAGAAAGTATGAAAACATACTAAACCTATACATGCTGGAATGGATTAACAATCAATGCAGATGAGCCTAATAATTAGTACGGTGATAAAGATTTGAGACATGTAGAAAGTAGAAGAAGGGAGGTTGACTAGGATGAGCTCAATTAAATAATACACAAATGCATGCACATGCCCCATCTGTGTATGTATATATTTGTGAGCATCTCTATACCTGTGTGTTATGTATACACACAGACACACATGCACATATACACATACATGCATATCCATATGTCAGTGTATGTGTGACTACTTACAAAAATATCAATGGCACATTTATCTCTAGATGTAGTTACACTGTAGTGTATCCCACATATAGTATTATACATGCTACATACATTTTTACACACACACACACACACACACACACACACACACACACACACACACAAACACATAACCGTGTGTGTGTGTTTATGTGTAGACACACATACAGTTACACAAAATTTCCATTTTGATTTGTTTTTATTTAAAGGACGTAAAGCACACATACAGGTAGATAATCTATTTCTCAGTTATACATACACAGACACACATGCTCATTTTATTTTACAAACATGCAAGATGTGTGTTACACACATGTAATATATATATCTATTTATCCATGCATGTACATATATATATATATATATATATATATATATATATATATATACATGCATATATACACATACATATATATACATCCATCCATCCTCAACCCCTTTATCCCATTTTACATATGGGTTTGGGGTGTCACTTCAACAGTGTCAATCATCTCGAACCAAGGTTTTCATTGCCAGGTGGCTAGTCCTACAGCTTTAGTTGATCAGTACCAGTCAATCGCACACACACACACACACACACACACACACACACACACACACACACACACACACACACACACACACACACACAGTCAGACATGTGCATTTAAACACACTTAAGTACTTCTGATTCCCTTTCTTAATGTTTTTAATGCAAGGGCACATAATAAAAGTACATTAAGAAAATTCAGCTGTATATTATGGTTGCCATTAATGGTCACATTTCCTTTGTGGAACAGAAAATGCTCATGTACTCTACCTCTTTAAGGTCTGACTCAAAGTCAGTGGGAGACTCTTACCATGTATCTGTGTTTACCAGATACGCATCATCATCCTCTGGAAGGATGTCACAAAAATGCATAAAAGACCTTTATATGAACAGTATCAGTGCACCTAATGTTGCCACTTGTCTCTCTTTCTGCAGTTGTGTCCTGTGTGCATGTGGGGGAGGGGAGGCTTGAAAATGGTAAATGTGTTTAAACTTTACAAGAAAAAAATATTTTTTTGATTTTTCTCTAAATGTCATATAAATCTTTGATGATACATTTAAGTTATCTTAACTATTATAAGTAAACAAAATTTAAAATTTATCAGCTCAGCACTATAAATTTCTCAGAAGAGGTGACAACTGCCTTTAAACCCCTGACTGGCCTAATTGCTTTGTTTTGCTATGAAAGGGGAATGTTGGGTTTTCCTTTCTGCAATAAAAACAGTGGAAAACAGTTCAACAACTTTTTATCTTTTTTTTAAATCAGCTGCTGTGTTCTTGACATTAGCAGGATTAATTGCCCATCTAAGAATGATAGCAGTACCTGTTACTTCTTTTTCATTTTAAAGTGGCCAACTTTCATTTTTTTGTTATGTCTGAGATGTAGTCCTTAAACTCCTATCCCCCCAAACTCCTCATCTTTGTATCTGTCAAAGTGGCAAATTTGAGCTGTTTGCTGCTGTGATTGATAGATCACAGCAGAAGACAAAGCTCATGTGATGACAGTACTGTTCTGCATGACTATCCCTGTTTGTCTTTTAAGTAGTCATGAAAAGTGAGAAGTGGTAATTAAACCTGACTGACTAAAAGAAAGCACAATATATATGAAAACACGTGTAAAGTCAATGCACTGACAGGAGCTTAGGGGTTATGTTGTAATATTTTAAAGCCAAATACTGCACTGTGGGATACCTGGAGGTACACTTAAAAAAAAAACAAGATGCTGGTCCCCATGTAGGCTGACTCTGGAATTACATCAAAAAATAGAGTCCAAAAGTGATGTTAAAATGTAAGAAAGACACAATGAAATAAACATTTTTTCAGTCTGTGGGTGTGGTTCAGAATATTTAAGAAAACTGAAACTAATCCTGAAAACAGCACTGATATATAGGAGTAAAAGAAACTATTCATCAGTTTGCTGTTCATTTTCCTGTTCTAGCTTTCAGCTTTGTCATGATGCAGAGGAAAAATAGAAACATCTATTACATGCTTATCAAGTAATATTCAAAAATGAGTCCATGACAAGATTATAAATCCCTTGGTATGAAGGAGGTATGGGCCTTTGTGAAATTAATTATAAGTGTACTTCATATTTCTCATCCTGGAAACATCAAAAATCTGCACAAAGGCCCATGAAAAATAGGTACAAATCTGTACACTGATTAACATAAAATGTGCATGCATAATTATGTAACTCTGCCCACTCCTGTGGAATTGTGGTATACCAACTTTCAAACGCAAACTGAAGAACAGACAATGAAAATATGGCCTGACCCTTGATGCATTGATGTTCACTGGGAAGGGAGAAGATGATGAACCTTAGGATTTTGTTTTTTGTGACTTGCAGTATGTGAGTTTTTTGGTAAAAGTAGGGCATTTAATGGTAGGCAATATTCTAATCTTAGTAAAACAATATTATAGTTTGCTAGGACCTCAAAAAGTCATTCCCCATGGCCTACTGATCAGTGGCATAGCTAGAGTTTGTGCCACCAGGTCTGTCTGAGTTTGCTGCTGTTCTCCCCTCACAAAATCATGGTCAGTTGGGGACCCCCATACATACCCCTCCCCCCTGCAGTCATTCCAATGTCCTATTACTTGGCTATTTCTCCCCATTTACCATAAACACTGCAATATGCATACTGCTTTACTTATACAATAATTCTTTGGATTTAATTTAAAACTTTTATTTTACATTTTATAGCACAAACACTAATAGACATCTGCTAAACAAAGCAATATAGTATCACAATAAAAATAGACTTAGCATTAAAACTTCTCTGCCCTTGAAACTCACATTCATTTGAACAGCACTGAAACACACATTCAAAGAAAATTCATCTGGCCAATTGCGATAAAGATTACCTTTGGGCTGTTTTCAAATCTTAGGCCCCTTGCACATGAAGCATACATGTGTTCTCTGATACACCTTCCTTATTGTATTAAATTATATTCCATGTATAATACAGCATGCTTGTTAGAGTGCATTTTAAATTTGTTTTGAACATTTTTCCAGTAAGCAATGAAACAAAATGCATGAACCAATAATAACAAAACTGGCCAATTCAGAACATTTCCATCATAAAAATCTATTCAAACTTCTACAATCCACCAGTATCAGTAAATATGCACAATCTCTGCAGAAGTACAAGTCATCTAAATAATTCCATATTAAAGAGATCTGTAACTAATGAAGAGGTTGCTGCTAGCAAACAACTTCATATTTCATTGATTCATCTACAAATAAAGTGCCTGTTGCCCTTGAAGAATAAATCGCCTATGTTACATTAAAAAAATGATAAGCTAGTAATATTGCAATAGGGAATGGATGGCAAACTGATAACAGGTTCATAGTTACTAAGTATCTCCACCAGAGGATGTTCTCAGGATTGCAGCATTCGCCCCCTTTAAAAGTACAACACAGTACAGTATCAGCAATCCATCTACATATTGTGGATGTAGAACCCATAGCCTTCTGATTCATAGGTTGGAACTAGGCTATTGGCCCTAGGGCCTATACAAGCCTAGCCAAACAATTTCCCAGATATTTCTTCCCACAATATTTACTTCCCTGGACCCCTGTCTAGCAGGGCGACTGACATGAACCCCGGGGTGAATTTTCTATCTCCCATCCAATCGTCAAAGCTCCTTTTGAAGAGGGACAAGAAGGCACTCTGCTTGAAATGTATGGCAGTCTATTCCAGAGTATGGGGAGTCTCTGGGTCAGGAACCTATCCCTCCAGCATGTTTTGTTCATTGTGATGACAAGGATTAGATCTCTGGAGCATGTGGCTCTGAAGGATTAGCATTTCTTTAAGTGGAGCATGTCCAACAGCTCAGGGTTTGACATGGCCTTGTATGTTAAGCAGAGATCACCTCTGAGTAGACGATATGCCATAGAGTATAGCTAGAGTTTTTTTAGATGGTCAGCATAGGGCATCTGCTTTAGACCTGTGATTCTTTTAGTGAGGTATTTCTGTGGCCTTTCCAGCTATTGCAGATGTCTTGTGAGTTACATACCAAATGGGGTGTTGTACTCTATAATGCGTCTAATGAGGGATGAGTACAGTGGGACAATGACCTCCTTTTTTCTGGATGAAAAGCCCTTAGTGATGAGGTGTGCCACATAGAAGGATTTCCTGACTGTTGTGGTGATGTGGTTATCGAAGTTGAGACTGCTGTCCACCTGTGTCTCTAAGTCTCTCATCACACTTTCAGTGTTTAGTGTATTGCCACCTATGTGGTAATTCATGGGTACATGTTTTTTTCCCAAAGGGGATAACTATACATTTTTTGCCATTAAGCTTGAGCCCATGGCTCCGGCACCAAGCATCTGTTTCTGTAAGGCCCTTCTGTAGAATATCCACATCATTTGGGGATTCAATAATGGCTCCCAGTTGCAGTCATCTGCAAACTTTGTTAGCCAGAGTCCCTTAGTGTTGGCCTGTACTTCAGAGAAGTAGATGCCAAACAACACCGGTCCTGGGACTGAACCCTGAGGTACTCCACTTGTCTGGAGCTGGATTTGGAGTTGGCTACTTTTACAGTCTGGGTTCTGTCAGTAAGCAAGTTGGCAACCCATCGGGTGATGTAGGGATGTATGCCCAGCTTAGTAAGTTTATCCATAATTCCAGAGTGGGGGATGGTGTCGAAGGCCTTGGCAAGGTCCAGATAGGCTGTATGGACTGCCTTACCTTTGTCCACAGCTCTGGAGACTTATTCAAAGTCAATCAGGTTCAGGAGACAAGATTGGCCCTTCACGAATCCAAACTTGGTGGGGTCCAGTGTTTGAAGGTTGCCAATGCCTTTCTTTATAAGTTCCATGATAATGCGTTCCATGCCCTTGCAGATCAGACTCATCAGACTGATGGGAAAGTAGTTCCACTGTGGAGTGGGATAACTGCAGCTGTGTGCCTCTCAGTGGGCATGAAGCCTGAGGTGAGGCTATGAGTAAACATGACACTTAGATGAGGTGCCAGTTCATTTTTGTAGTTCATGTAGAACCTAGCCCGGGATGTCATCTGGTCCCATGGATGCTGTATTCTTAGCTTTGGAGAGTGCGGTTTCTACCTGTGTGGCCATGATTATCGGAATTTGGCTATCTTTTGGTATTGAGATGGGCCCTTTAGGGGGTGAGAGGGGGATGAAGTTGGCACTAAAATCGATCTGCCAGGATATTGGCAATATCCTTGGGATCAATATATTTAATGCCATTCTGTTGCAGCTCAGAGCAGATCTGAGCATTGCCATTTAGATTCTTGACATAATTATAGAATGCCTTGTGGTTGTCTTTGGAATCTTTGGCAATTTTATTTTCATAACTAGCGTTGTAGGATTTTATGTGGGATCTCAGCTTTTTACTGAGGCTGGTAAGGGAGTTTTTTGCATCCTGGGATTTTCCACTTTTCTGCAACAGTTTCTTCCTTCTGTTGTATAGTTTGTTTATGGCAGGGGACCACCAGATTGGCTTCCTTTTTTGAAGGAGAGCGTCTTGGTTCTATTTGGGATGGCACAATTCATGCATGAGGTGATGTGCTCATACAGTGCCTTAGTGTAGGATTCAGCAGTCAAACTTTCAACTCCCATCTGCAAGGGTGCCATGAAGTTTGTCACTTCTGACTTAAGTAGCATGAGGTTTCCTTACTGGGGGTGGGGGTGGGATGTCGATGTCAAGGGTGATTTGCTTATGGTCAGACCTGACCAATGAGGGGGTGACCACTGGTGTGGAGTATCTCTCTCCCATGTTGATAATGACCAGGTCTAGGATATTGGAGCCTCTGGTGGGACAATGGATTAGTTGATCCAGGGCATTGGAATTTATGAATTCCAAGAACCGTTGGGAAAAGGTGTTGGTACCCAAGTAGTTTTCCCTGTTAATGGCAGGGTAGTTGAAATCACCCAGTATTAGGGTGTTTGGCTGTATCTTAATATTTTCCAATATGTTTAGAAAGGTGTAGTGAGAATCTTGGGGCATGGTGGGGGATCTGTAGCAAGCTACAATTTGGATTGCAGTCTTACCCAGTGTTAGTGGCAACTGGAAAGTTTCAGATGCATTGTATTGGGCAACTAGCCTGGAGGTGGTAATATCCTTGGTGAATATTGACACTCCTCCACCTTTAGTGTTTCATTCTTGGTTTGGTGGCCAAAAAGTGGGGTAAGAGTTGTAGCCTGGTACTGCAGGGGTGCTCTTTGGAGCCTTGAAACAGGTCTCAGTTACTGCACAGATATCGATGTTCTCCATTTTTAGGAGTGCCTCAATAGAGTGCATTTTGAGGTTTAGACTTCCAGCATTGAGTAGCATTAACTTCAGATTTTGCATGCTTGTATCTGTTACGGTGGTGGTTTTGTCCTTTGAACCTTGCCTAAAAAAGGCACTATAGGGGTGGCAAGAGCTTTAGCCAGTAACCTGAATCTCAGGGGTGACAGGTGCAGACCATCTCTGGCAAAGCATCGTGGTTTGTTGATCATTTCGTCCCAGGCAGACAGATACTGGATCCCCTTTGAATGACACCAGAAGCATAGCCAATTGTTGAAGTCAGTCATTTTGTCCTTATACTGTGGTATCATTCTGGGCAAAGGCAGGATGCTACTCAGGGCTAGGGTCATACCTGCCTGGGCCACATGATCCGAGAGCTCTTTTATGTCTCTTTTCAGGAAGTCCAGGGAGGTACGTCTCAAGTCATTCACTCCAACATGGACAATGACAGAGTCGTATTTGTACTTATTTTGGAGTGACTTGAGGGCATGCGTTATGTGGCGGATCCTGGCACCTGACAGGCAATTGACTGTAATTTTCTACTTGCTCAGCCTGGTGAGTGGGACATCAATGTGCCTGACTACAGAGTCACCTATGACTAAAGTGTTGGGTACATTGTCTTGCTTTAGGGGCTATTGTTGGGTGGCACACTGGTGTGAGCTATGTGTCACTTTGGTTGTGACTAATGTTTGTTTGCGATTTGGCTTCGGAGGTCCTTGTTGCTTGGGCTGGTTAATGTTAAGGGCAAGTATTCTACCTGTTGTGCTACTAACAACACAAACAAACTTGACATAAGCAGCACTAAACTTCTCTCCCCGTGAAGAACTATGCAGCACAAGAAATCTGGAAAAAGCCAACATTTATTGGAGGAGGGGGGACAAAGGCCCAAAACCAGGGACACATTTTAAACATTGCTTGTATAATCTTGGAAAATTTGCTAGGAAAATGTTTTGTGTTACCATGCATTTCCTGAAAGATAGGAATACTGAAACTTAAATGGCCACCATTATTTAGTGAATTTAGTTCTCACTGATTTGCCAGAAATCCACAAATTTTAAGAGGAACAGACCAAAAGTATAAGCCAAACATTCCAGACATTCTGTAAAACCCTTGAATCCCTAGTGGTGGTGGTGGTATGTTGTGATTCCTTAAGCTGCTGTAGCATTAAGTAAAAGCAAAGCACCCCAGCATAAAGCAACTGCTACCGTGTCTCTCTCTCTCACACACACACACACACACACACACACACACACACACACACACACACACACACACACACACACACACACATACATACACGCACAGCATTAAGAAAATGCAAAGCAACTGCTGCAGTAGCATTAAGTAAAAGCAAAGCAACTGCTGCTGTGTTTCCTTAAGTAAAAGCAAAGCAACTGCTGCCATTCACACACACACATAACCCAGATTTCAGCAGTTAGTAGTGAGTAGGAAAAAAATGCAGTTAGCTAAAATAAGATACACACTATTTACTGGGTAGAACACCTGCAACCATGAGCTTATTTAATGGCATTTGAAATGAATTATTTTACAAACCCAGTTAAGAGATGTCCTCAAGTACAACTCAAATTAATAGCTTCTTAAATTGATTCAACAGCTGAACGTCCTTTATGTACTTTAGTTCAGACATACATCATTTGGTTGTTACATCCACTGACTCGTCTCGCACAAATAAAACACTATGACTATATATTCTGTTTTTTGTCAGTTTTGCCGGCCTTTACATCAGGTCATGACTGAAGAAGAGTCTTGAGCAGTTGACTGATGAAAGACTAAATAAGCAAGTACGGTAAAGGTGTAGAATGTTTTACATGACCAAGTCCAACAGACAAGTACATTTGTATTCTATTCTAAACCATATTCATAACCTATTTAAACAGTACAACAGCAAATTTACTACAAACCTGATAGCTTAGTAAAGAAACAAAAATATGCAGATCTCATTACACAGCAGTTAGAACTTTAAAATCACTTTAATTTCTGCCCATGTGCACGGCAGCCACATTTCTGATGTTGACATAAACAAAAATCTAACTTATTACATTAAAGCATCCCTTTTGAAATTACTCCATCAAGTCCTTGTTGCAGGAAATGAGGATATGGTCAGGTCATGTGGCCATTCAACCTGGGGCAGGAAAACCCATTTTTTTGACTTATAGAGGTATTTAATTTGTGTGTGTGTTTGTGTATACATTAATCAATTTGCTAACAGTAACCGCTATGCAAAATGTAATATAACTCCAGTTACAATCATTTGTGTGGAAGATAACATTGCTCCCTTTTCCATAATTATTTGTGACGGGCTGGTGCTAGATTTTTTTGTGCTCATGGTTTCATGTGCCTTGTATAAAGTGAAACTAAAATATAAGGTGATTTGATTCATCATACTTAAAAAAAATCTGGCATAACGATATTTTGAGATCCTTCTTAGTGGATGGAGGGATTGAAATCTGATATTTCAATCCTTGATTTTTCAGAAAAGATTTTTGAGCAGTTAGTTAATTTCCATGTAATAAAGATGATGGACTGCTTCTTTTTTGGATCGGAGCAACCCCCCACTTTTGTAATTTAGCAGTGGCAATGTGCAATAAATATGTAAATAGGGTTGTTTAATCTCCACATTTTTCTAGTTTGTATTCTATATCAGTCATTTGTCTTTCCAGTTAGGCAGTAAGGCATGGCATATGTAACATCATTACATAGCGTGTTTTTTTTTTTTTTAGTTACCTGGATCCAGAGAGAAAGTAAATTTTCTCATTGGACTTTGCTCTGCTGCACTGCAGAAGTACTTGCTTCTTGTGCTTGGCAGAACTTAGAAATTTAAACAAGTTCCTCCACTCACTGCTGCCTGCTGTGCTGCTATGCTATTCTAAATCCACAATGTGAATGTACCTTCATAAGGTAAACACAGTCCAAGCCCTCAGCAGAGTTTCCGACAGGCTGGCAGTCTATCTCACCAAACTGACATCACTGCGCACACTCCTGCACGTGATAACATCAGCAACAACTTCAACTTTAAAAAAAAAAATTTTTTTAAAAAAACGAGAATTGCAGAGGCTACTTGGGAATTCATGGCACCCCATTATTTTGCCCTCAAAACTGGTAAAAAATGAGGAATTTGGTATTGTTGAGAAGTGTGGTGTAGTTCTGCAGTTGTCTGATTACATATATATTTGCTGACAATATTGCATCCAAATACAGTGAAAGTTCTAAGTCATGAAGAGTCTAATATGACATCTTTGCTCAGACTAGCAGAAACATTTTGAAAAGCAGTGAGTATGGAAATCAAGTGAACCAAAAAACAAAACAGGTAGCAACAGAAAGTTTAAAAAATAATGACTGCGACCATAAGAAAACAAAGCTGGAAAGCCCACAATTATAATGGCAAGTACAATTAGTGAACTGCTAAAATAACCCACGTATCGATTAAGATTAGACACACAAAAGGCTAAGGAGAGGTGAATTTAAATCAAAAGATGAAAGATTATTAAATACAACTAACTCAATATAGTAGACTGCATAACATGCTGGTTTGCAAAACCCACGGAAAACATGGGCAATACAAACAAGTTGAGGTTCTGCAGTACAGAAAGAGAAATTGCTGCCATGTCTTGTTGCTGGTTGCGATATTCTTAATGCTGTCAGCTTATACAGTGAAAGTCAAACAAATGTGGCAGGATTGTTACACTGAGGATTATGCAAACACTATAACGTGCTGAGAGATGACAAGCGTAGGAATCACAAGCATAAAGAATTAATGAAAATGAAGAACTATTAATTACATGGGATCATCCAATACGAGACATCATGAAAGCAGAAGCAAGAGAAATAAGACTGTGAAAATAAAAAAAAGATAAAAGTGTATTTACTTATTGAAATAGCTACACTTAGTAATTACAGTTTCCTGCATACTGAGAAAGTCAAAGTTGTTAAATACCAGGATATGCAAGCAGAAATTAGAGGAGGCCTCTCAACTGTCCTTATTTTGGACATGACTTACCCCCAGACAGAATGTCCCTATTTTTGTGAAGTATGTCTATTTTCAGGCTTGATTTAACCCTTCACACAATTTTCAGGATCCTCATCATCACATGACTTTTGAAGCTGTCTAGCATGTAGAAAACCACATTAAAGAACCAACACAGTAATGTCAACAATAATTTAAAGAAATAGGACACACAGATCTTTCATCTAACTTTTTCTGAAGTAAAAATAAATGACCGTGTGTGATTGAATTTTGCAATACAGTATAGTAAAGTTTATAAAGTCTACACTGTCTCTTTGATAAAGTGCTTATACTTTTCCATCATTTTTGTTACTGATTGTTTTTTTAATAATGTGTTTCTAAGTAGTACCCCCCAATTCTGCTGGAAGTGGGAAAGTTATGTGCAAGTTGGTATACAAATTTTATGCTGATTAGATGTCCAGATTTGTAGCCAGCTGTTCCTACTTTTAAAGGGCCTTTGATTCTGTTTTTAATGTCTGCAGGTTGAGAGGTTTGACCTAGAACAATATGAAATAAAGACACCCAGACAGTTTCAATACCAGCAGGAACAACGTGTTTAATAAAAGAATGTTCATAGGTTCATAGGTGTGTACTAGGCAAACAGCCGTGGAGCCAATTTAAGCCTAGCCTAAGAAGATTCCCTGGCATCAAGCATACTTAGCTGTGTTACCAATACAGGTAACTCCTCACAAGTTACTGAAGAAGGCAATTCTGGGTACATTGCAGGTGCTGAGAAGAGTACTTTATGTAAACATTAAAGACTCAGTTCATGAGCTTTAACTGTACTAACTTAGGAATGGAGACCACTCCTGTTGCCGTATTAGTAACCTTACACATTTGGGAAAATCAAAACAGAGAGAGAGAGAGAAAAAGAGAGGGAGAACCCTGTTGAGTGTGGGTTATTACTGTCATTTGCAAGTCTATATTTTGTAAAAGTTATCAGTTGATATTAGACATTCCCCAGGATTTACTATTCCTTCGTGCAGGACTAGCTTAGTCCTGCACGAAAGCGTCTGTTTAGGAGCAGGCGGCAGAGCGCCATGCATATTAATGAGGCTCGCTGCCTGAGCACATAATCTTACATGGAGCGTGTAAGAGTGCAGGGGGTGTGTCAGAGAGCAGAGCTCTCAGAATATACATGCCCCCACAATGAAGAACAGCAGAAAGGCCCAAGAAATGAGCGAGACCGCTCATCAGTGACCGCATATCCCCACCAACATTCCCCCTGGTGTACAACAGTAAGTAAACAAATAAAATGAACAAATCTGTATTATTTTTTTTTTTTAATCCGATTAAAGCTAACCATAGGTGTGCCCATCGCTTAGCTACGGTTAACACAGCTTAAATGGCTAAAGAAGATAACAAGGAAGATATATGCAAATGAAGCAGCATTGCAATAGTGTAGTGGGCAGAGCATTCACCTTACAAGCAGGCATTCCTGGTTTGAGTCCCACTGCAGACATTCCATTTTCCATGGCAAAGTACATTATGACCAATATTTTTTTTGCATAACCCACTAAATAACACATATTTATGAAATGGAGTACTGCAGTAAATGCACATGTGAGGTGTCAGTGTCATAATGAATAAAGCACCAGTAAGTTTAAGCATCAATAAGCAGTAGTAAGCATATTTAAGCACTAGTAAGCAGGTTTTATCCCTTCTGTGCAGGGGTAAGCAATGCGCACACAGATTAAGCAACTCTAAACTAACTCTGTGTAAGCATATGTAACCAGAGGTGAGCATTGCTTACCCTCGCACAAACCCATGCAAACCCACTTACAAATGCTCAAAAGTGCCTTAATCACTCTGTATCCAATGGCCCTTGTTCTGCCCATCAACAAAATAAACAGCCATGCAGTTCTCGAAACCAGGACGCTATACACCACAGTCACAGTAGTTAACCACCAAGCCATCACAAAAGTACAGAAGAATGACGTATCAGCAAACAAGTTTTCACTACAGTAAAACCAAAATGAACCTGTGAAAGAAATCAGTATACAGAAATATGTGCCTTGACACACTACATAACATAAATATGTGAACTGGAGTAAAGCACTAAGCCCAGAAGTCAGGTGTAATTGTAATAGAGTGTTGAAGTCCCCAGTAAAACACAAGGACCCCATACAATGTACGTACACATGAATCATGGATACCAGGCATACATAGAAGGTGTAATGAATAATAACTTAATGCCAAAAAGGAATTATAATGCAAAGTCTAATGTAAGCAACACTAAGCATAGGAGGTGTAAGCACTGTGTAGGCCAGCTAACTCAATGTGCCCAGTGTTATACCCATTTAAACAATGCCAACCCTAGGTAAGCAGGTTTGCCCAAAACTTAACCTTTTCAAAACCGGCCAGTCATGGAAGGGTGCGGAAAATAGGCCCTACTTAAACCCAACAGGCGTGATTACATCTCATAACTGGTTCTAGCTTCCCCTTGCAGGCACAATGGCAGTAAGGGGAGAAGGTGTGCGCTTTCGGGCACAGTGCTGGTGCATCCAGGAGTCCAGAGTCATGGCAGGACTCCTTGTCAAAGACCATGAACAGAGACTGCTGCAGGGCCAGTACCAGGGTTCCCAATATAAGGCAGAGGAATGGGACTGTCTCACCCGTGACCTCACCAGTGCCACTGGCACACCCCGAACTGGTGAGCAAGTCAGGCATCACTATGCCGACCTGAAGTGGCATAAGGGGAACGTCTTAGACCAGTGGATCCAAGAGGCTAGAGCAGCAGGGGATGTTCCACTTGTGTGTAAGTATTACCCCACTATGTGTGTAATAATTGTCAGCTCAGGAATATCATGGATAGGTATGGCTAATTATTACTCTTGTGTCCCCCACAGCTGCAATGGAGTGGGCCACAAATCAGGAGACACACATCAGTCACCTGGTGAGGTTGCAACGTGAGGCAGGTCAGTAATACTCATGCATTTACTGTCATAGGAAATAAAACTAAAAGTAGTAGTAAATCAATCGCCTGTATAAAACCTGTATTGTTCAAGGCATGTACTGCATACACTGGAGAATATGGCAGGAAGAGTCCCATACAGTATGTATATAAATAAAAGTGTAACAGCCTGACAATAAAGGTCTAACTGCTGGACTGCATGTGTATACTCTCATATCATATGGTAATATAGATTTGCAATCATGTAATAGTACTGTTGTATTAAGCACTGTTACCCACACCATGCGCCATAAATTGAATGTGTAGAAATGCCTGTATATGACTGGTGTAGTCCCCAGAGGCCATTTAGTACAACTGAGAGACACAAAGACAGAAAATAGGGAAACTGCACATAACAAAACCCAAATAGCACATGCAACTGAGATGTGAACTGTTGTTTTGTTTAGCACACACAGCCATGGTTCAAATCCTGCCAGTGGTAGTAAGTAGCCTGCATACAGAATCATACCCTACAACTGTACAGATATGTCCAGAATGTCCAGTAAAGTGGCCCATACCTATTGCCTATCAAACTGTCCCCTGGGAAATCAGTGGGATGACCCCAGACGTATAGGCAGCAAACAAGAAATACAACTGATTGACACACATCTATGAGAACAAAGTTGGCACACTAGCAACTCAAATGAACTAAATAAGGAATACCAAATTCCAAATGGACAAAGCTTCCACGTAATTCTTTTATTCTTAAAACCAGACAGAAAAAAGTTCAAATAAATCCAAGCGCTTTCCCTGAGTAGTCTCAGGCTTTTTCAAGGTTAAATTGAAAAAGCCTGAGACTACTCACGCGAATTTTTAAAGCTGGTTCTTGTGGATCTATACTTTATCGGTACAACTTTTATTTTCCAACTGCAGTCAGGTTGGAGGGTATGCTTCTGGAGTTCAGGATTTAACATTTTTGGCTGTCTGAGTCTGGTGGTATTCCTTATTTAGTTCATTTGGCTTGTCTTTCTACACTAGCAACTCCCCAAAACCTTTTGAGACTAAGAAGCCATGTATGTCCCATTTACACCCCAACTTGTCAAGCTGTGGCCAGAGTGTGTACAGTAACAAAGTGAGATGTATGTGCATAATACTAATGTGGAATCTGGTACTGTGTGTGGGAACATTCAGGTAGTGCTAACAAACATTTCTCCCACAGGTCTGCCAGATACCAACACTGTGCCCAGAAATACAAGAATGATACCCTGTCCTGGTACTGTTTACATTGGTATTGTATGGCATTGCGACTGATGTAGTTGCCCTGAATAATGAGGTAGTACACATCACTGTCACCCACACTGCCCTACAAAATATTACTGTCTAGGAGATCTGTATAAGAGTGTTGTAATTCAAGGTCAGAATGAAAAAGCACAGGGGATTAATAAGACAGAAAGCAGACAGGAGATATACAGCAATATCTATATGGCAGACACAACTGTGATGGACAGTGTTTAAGTTGTAGCAGACACAGCCATGGTCTGAATCCTGGTAGTGGATGTAGGCTGCATACAGAATCATACCCCACAACTGTACAGATGAGGCCAGAATGTCCATTATATGGGCCCATATCTGCTGCCTGTCCCCCTGGTATGTCCGTGGGATGATCCCAGATGTTTAGCCAGCAAACAGGGAATGCAAGTGATTGTCAAACATCTATGAGAACAAACCTGTCACTGTAGCAAGCCCCAAAACTGTTAGGAGAGTAATATGCCAAGTATGTCCTATGTATACCCCCATTTTGGATAAAAAAGCTAGGAAATCACTCCACTGGTCACCCACAAGTAAAAAATAAAGTCCGTTTTATTAAGCACATCTTTCCTTATAGGGAGACTTTGTCAGATAAGAGACATGTACAAATGCAAAGTTTAAATAAAAAAGTCATCAATCATGTGACACTTAACACACCTCCATTTAAAGACACCCTTCCCTATGAGATCCACATATTATTAACTGTAACATTTATTTCAATATTTTACAAGTAATGCCTTAAATATACTCTTACTAAAATATTTAGCCTAAAATTCAAAATCAACATTATTTATTTCATGTATATTTTTTATTTTTAACGTCTTCATTCTGATGAAAATTAAAAATATTTAAATATTAAAATAATTTATTAAAATGTTAAAATAATTTATTCTGACCTATTCTGTCCACATGACAGCACCTTACAACCAGAGGGTATAGACTCAACTTACACCTTTCATGAGCCTACCTCTCTAGATTTTTCAGTTTAAGAATACACAGGATAGAATACACTTCATTCAATCCTGGAAAATGGCAGTGGTCTGTACGAAACTGACACCTCAGTTCAAGTTTCTCCAACATTAATGAATCAGGACCACCTCTTCCATTTGAATTCACACAGTCAATAGCCCTAAATTTGAATGTATGATCTGGAAATGCTCCAACATGTCTAGCTAGTGCACTTTCTTTTTTCATTTTGGAAATATAATATAAATGCTTATATACTCTTTCCCTTAATTTGCGGTCTGTTTTTCCAATATAGAAAGCTGGACAGTGTTAGCACTGAGCCATGTAAACTACTGCTCTACTCTGACAGTTGAACTTATGTTTGGTCACATATTCCTGTTCCCTCAACGTGAAGCATTGGCCAACCTGCATGTGTTTGCAAAAGTTACACATATTACATTTACCCATACCTGTTCATGTAGTTATACCTTTTGCCTTGTATTGTAATATATTTTTCAGGTTTTGCCCTCGTTGGAACACTATTCTTGGTGCTTCACAGAATTTATGCCTGAGAACATTGTCATTCATAATTAATGACCAATTTTTGTTAATAAGGGAGTATAAAGCTGGAGCATTGACACTATATCTAGTAATCAGGGCTGTAGTACTGTATTCTCTCGTTACAACAGTTACTGTGCACGAATTTTCCAGAAGGAAACATATTCCAACACATTCCTTCACTTTATTAGTTGCCATCTATTACATCAAAAATGTTCAGTAGTCAAGGGGCAATTAGTAAGAGCTGCCCTGATGGTGACCAGTGATGATGAATTTGTGTTGGAATGCAATAATCTGAGGAACATGTTTAGGGTAAGATGTTATCCAGAACAGCTAATCAATGAATTGATTAGAGAAGTCCAGGATAAGAGGGCCAGTAGTTTATACAAACCAATTTTGAGCATTAAGGGTATGATAGGAGGTAACAATGTGGGGGACATGAGTATGATACCAAGGACGAGAGAATACAGTACTACAGCCCTGATTACTAGATCTAGTGTCAATGCTCCAGCTTTATACTCCCTTATTAACAAAAATTTGTCATTAATTATGAATGACAATGTTCTCAGGCATAAATTCTGTGAAGCACCAAGAATAGTGTTCCAACGAGGGCAAAACCTGAAAAATATATTACAATACAAGGCAAAAGGTGTAAGTACATGAACAGGTATGGGTAAATGTAATATGTGTAACTTTTGCAATCACATGCAGGTTGGCCAATGCTTCACCTTGAGAGAACATAAGTTTAACTGTCAGAGTAGAGCAGTAGTTTACATGGCTCACTGCCAACACTGTCCGGCTTTCTATATTGGAAAAACGGACCAAAAATTAAGGGAAATAGTATATGAGCATTTATATTATATTTTCAAAATGAAAAAAGAAAGTGCACTGGCTAGACATGTTGAAGCATTTCAAGATCATACATTAAAATTTAGGGCTATTGACTGTGTGAAGTCAAATGGAAGAGGTGGTCCCGATTCATTAATGTTGGAGAAACTTGAATTGAGGTGGCAGCTTCGTACAGACCCCTGCCATTTTCCAGGATTGAGTGAAGTGTATTCTATCCTGTGTATTCTTAAATTGAAAAATCTAGAGAGGTAGGCTCATGAAAGGTGTAAGTGAGTCTATACCCTCTGGCTGTAAGGTGCTGTCATGTGGACAGAATGGGTCAGGATAAATTGTTTTAATATTTTAATAAATTATTTTAATATTTTAATTTTCATCAGAATGAAGACATTAAAAATAAAAATATACATGAAATAAATAATGTTGATTTTGAATTTTAGGCTAAATATTTTAGTAAGAGTATATTTAAGGCATTACTTGTAAAATATTGAAATAAATGTTACAGTTAATATGTGGATCTCATAGGGAAGGGTGTCTTTTAATGGAAGTGTGTGTTGTGTCACATGATTGATGACTTTTTTATTTAAACTTTGCATTTGTACATGTCTCTTATCTGAAGAAGTCTCCATATAAGGAGAGATGAAAAGCACTTAATAAAACAAACTTTATTTTTTACTTGTGGGTGGCCAGTGGAGTGATTGCCTAGCTTTTTTATCCAGTTTGTGTTTTTTTGGCTTTTCTGGTGTTTACACTCTCATGTTGTCAAGCTGTGACCAGAGTGTGTACAGTAACAGAGTGAGATGTATGTGCATAATACCAATGTGTAATCTGGAAGTTTGTCTGGCAACAGTCAGGTAGTGCTAACAAACATTGCTTCCACAGGTATGTCGGATACGAACACTGTGCTGAGAAATAAAGACCATTATAACTTGTACTGGTACTGTTCACTCTGGTATTGCAGGGAATTGTGAGTGTTGCAGTTTCTCTGAATAAGTATCAATGATCACTGTCATCCACACTGTGCTACATAATATAACTGTGTAGGAAAGCATACATATGTGTGTGTCAGGTCACTAAAGGTGGAAGAGGGCAATATTCTAGATATGTCCCGGCACACCAGAATGTGGTCAATACATGGCCAGAGTCTGTGCAGAAAGAGTTGGATAGCTATGTGCACAACATCCTCCCAGAATCTGGGAGTATGTGTAGAAAAAGTTAGTTGGTGTTAACAAACATTCCCTCCACAGGTATACCAGGTAGGAGGTGTATACTGCGGTAAAAGCAGTTCATGTATAACGATGAGGGCAGCCATATCACTGTCCAAAGTATATATGCAAGCAGATATATGTATCTATATAGGTATATACAGACATACATCTGTAGATAACAATGGGAAAATAACTAAAACATATATGTCCACATGCACCGTTAATGAGGTTGAGAGGCCCGAAACAATATACGTCTTGTACGAATAGGTATACCCCGCCACAGCCAAACACATCTGCCCTGCAATACTTTACCAAGTGCTGCAGATCCCATAACCAGGACCTGACATGACATGGGCACAAGATGTTAACAGTACCATATCCCACCTGTATGTCAGGCTGGTATCGGTAATATATCATGCAGTACAGTCTGGCTCCCATAGGAAATTTACAATGTGGAAGCTATCAACATCCCTAGGATACATATACACAGACACATATATGCAGATACATTTATATATACATATATGTATATATACATATATGTATATACACATATACGTATATATAGACATATATGTATGCACAGCCTATGTGTACAGATATGGCTAGTTATGTTGGTATATATGTAGATATCTATAACTATATGTGCATACATATCTATTCTGATATACCTACTACTGTCAATATATATGTAGATAGCCATACGTATATGTGCATATGTATCTCTAGCTGTATATGTGTAGACATATATTGCTCTGTATATGTATATATCTGGGTGTTTATATGTATATATATATCTATCTATATATATATATATATATATATATATATATATATATATATATGCACATATACATATCCATCTATATATGTCGATATGTATTTGTGTATATATCTGTATAGATACCTGGATAATTACATATACGTATATTTACACCATATGTCCTGAACATGGAGTGTAGCCCTACCTCAGCCCCTATAGTCCCAACCCTGTAGTGCATGGGGATGTCAGGTTTATATAGAAGGTATATTTGTAGATTATTGCTACTGTAATAGGGATTGTCTTCACAGACATGGTGTGTGTGGGAGATTACATCTGCTTTTAACATGTGCGCCATTGGCTATTGACAGACATCCTGGGGACATCATAGTAGAGTACCACTGTTAGCACATAATGCTCCTGTGGACAACAGCAGAGATATTGGCCAATATATGTGGACAGTCTGACACACTCTGGACAGTCCAGAGGTATACACATAACCCCTTAGTACAAGACATGTGGACCAATCCTGACAATGTGGATGTTAGCAGCCATGTAGATGGGTATAACACGTGACTACTGGTATACATTTGCCCCCATAGGTTATGCATTCACACACCCCTGTCTGTCCTGCCACATAATAACCACTGGTACAGATGTGCCATGGCCACGTACTACCCACTAGATATTGACATACATTTGTACAGCATCCCACTGCTCTGTCTGACATACTTGACTGTTATGGTGGCCCTGCAGCAGTACACCTGGCAAGTATCTGGAAATCACATCTCACTGGGTAAGTACACTAAGCTGCTAGGCATGTAACAAAGCACTGTGCAGGATACAGGCAGACTGCACTGTGCACTGTGCAGTCTGCCTGTACCCAGCACAGTGCTTTGTTACACTAAGCTGCTAAGCATGTAACAAAGAACTCTGCAAGGTACAGGCAGACTGGCTCAACACTGGTCTTCATTTCCGATGGGGGAGTGCACATGTACCTGCATATATAGCAGGCTCTACAGGCATGCCACAGCACAGGGTTACATACACCTGTGTGACAGCGCTTAACCACAACCAATGTGAACACAGCCACAGCCACATATAGTAACCTAGCATACTATTACAGTATATGGACTATCTGTTCAACACCAACCTTATATGTGCCACTCACACACTAACCCTACATATACTGTGCCGCTACACAGTGTGGTCCAATGCCTGTCTGTGATATGGGACAAGTGCGTGCATGGCCCTACAAACATGTAAGCCAATAGGGTAACATACAGTGGAGCAGCATATATCATCAAATAGAACAGGACCAAGAACACTGACATCTACCACAGTCTGTACACAGGCCAAGGCGCATATTAACAATACACACACTGTCAACAATCACCATAAGTACACAGACCTCAGAACTGTACACACAACCATGGAATGTCCAGGTTATGTCATCAAATATAACCCCTACTATACATGACATGTGTAGCAGTCTATCTCACTGGCTTGTTATCAGATCTGTCACTAATTATGGTGTATAGCACGTATGCACCCCTTACTGCATGACATATGTACAAAGGTTGACAGGGTTGTGGCTGGAGACACACCCACACACAGGGCCAATATTGATATGTTGCTGTGATAACCTCATACATTTACTGTTGTAACAGGGTTTGTTGCACCATATATCCTATGAGGGATATGAAGTCAGTAACTGTCACGGCTGTCACCCTCTACAGACTGCAATCATCACACTATCTTCTGCAATTCACAAATAGGTGCCTGTGGGTAACACATGAAACAAAAGTGGTTGAAACTTCAGCTTGTTGTGGCAGCAACGGTCCATGCTTTATTGTTTCACCTTCTTGGTCATCATTTTGTTTTATTTTGGTTATTTGTCAGTGTTGGTGACCTGGTGAACATTACATGAAACAAAAGGCACCACACACTGCCCAGTCTGCAGATAACCCTACAGATGAGGGTTCCCTCATAAACATAGCACTGACATGTCAGGTATTAAAACATGTAGGACAGCCATATCCATACATACCCTGTTAAATGAACATTATTCCAAATGCAGTATAGCAGCACTTACAGTCTGTAGTCAGGTCAGGCACATCGCCCTCCTGTGTGTTGGCCTTTTTCCACAGTGTATGCTGTTAGAGGTAGGTGTATATCACCTCATCAAATGCAGACATCATCAAAGTGCATATCATCGAACTGAGTTCATCGAATGGGAAAACATCAAAGTTGAAAAAAAAATTGTGGAGTGCAGATCAATGACAACTTGCTCCATGCAGGGGGGCAAGACCCACTGCACCTCACGCACCCCCTGCCACTTAGGTATACCACTCCCAAGATCACACTCTGGTGCACTACAGTGCAGAAATGGAAGATTTCCATTTCCTACACTGTAGCACAATCTCAGAGTTGGTATATTTAAGTAGTGAGGGTGTGGGGGTGCAGGGGGCCTTACCCCCCTGCCTACAACCTTACAGTGTGATGTCCCCATTTGGAATTCCCATTAACAGGGTTTCAATGTTTTCATTGTTCAATGAAGTCTGTTCGATATTCAGCAATTTGATGATGGTTGCATTCGAGGATGTGACATAAACCCGTTAGAGGTAAATCCCCAATCCATCCGAGAGGTTGTTCGCCAAACAACAGACCAAGTTCCTGATCACAGTGAATGAAAAGCCCAACACCAACAAGATGTTCCTAGATATGGGAGTGTGTTTCCATGCAACTGGCTATGGGAATGTTACCACAGCTGTTCCATATGCAATCAGCTAAAGGAGGGCTGCAATTCATGCAGAGGCCATCAGCTGATCACGAGCATCACTTAAAATACACATGCTGCTGCCTAAGCAAAGCAGGTGTAAGTCTCCACATCGACCAGAGAGGGAGTGAGAGAGGCAGAAAGAGGGAATGAAAAATCAGGGAGGGGTAGGAGAGTAAAACATAAGCATGTTTGTGTCACATACCTACCAGTACAGTGTATCAAACCCCTAATGACTATGTAGTGCTATCACATGTTCATGCAGTTACTGGATATGCCACACAGGATACATGTTGAGGAGCTCTCAGAACATATATGTGATGGTGAGTGACATTTGCAACAGGGATATGGTAGCTATGTGGTAGGTGTAGTACATGTGCCTGTCTGCATGAATAGGTGTCAGTGTCAACACAGCCACACTTTCACAGGGACGCATACACATTGACATACTTGGCAGGGCCAGGAATACAACTCATTACTAGTGGGATTGCCACAATACAGTACTGTGCAGCTATCACATACACCACAGGGGTCATACAGAGGTTATATGGGCAAAGGGTATGTGGAGGTGTCTGACATCAGACAGCATGCTTCAGTATGCCAATGGGAGCTGTAGTGAGTATAAATGTGGTCATACACATCATGCTACACATACACAGACACGGGAGCCAGTACTGACATGCATGGGTGCATTGCTTCACGGGTGTATAGTGGTCGACTGTGCCAGATGGCTATACAAGGCTAGGTGATGGGTATACCATGGCATCAGGCCACATGACAATGGTCTGCACTGTGGCTCAGGGGTGTAGTGTCGGGATTTGCCCACACAGGTGGGTATTGTATTCACCATCCAGTCACCTGGGTGACTATTGCATGTAGCTAATGCTGTGCATTGCTTGCCATGTATGTGTTCCTTAGTCCATGACATGGACAGTGTCTGGGATGTACACACCTCCCACATGCATGTACAGTGACATGTGGTACATTACCTGGGGTATCTGGACCATGTTGTGTACACAGATTGTTATCATCAGATGTGCCAGTCTTGGCCTCATGCAGCGGGAACTGTTGACCCTGCACCTACATTGATAGCATGATACCGGTATTCCCTGGTGTCAGTGGCATTTGTCCATACAGGGCTTGTGTTTCAGACATGTTATGTCCTTTGTGGGTCACATTTACTGGCAACACAGGTGTTGCAGGTGTCCAGTGGGGAACAGTGGGGAGGTGCGCTGTCAGCATGTACATGCTTATTGGACTGATTGACAGGGTCCATGCCCTCTGTATCCCACTGCAATCACACCATGGTTACTATCAGTGGGCAATATGCAGGGTACTACCAACATAGCGGGTGTTGCCTAAGCAAGTGTGTGAATGAGACATGGGTTGAGAGTGTTCCCTGGGTAATACAAGGGTTGCTAATGTAGTTCAGCTGGCATTGATGTCACATGTAAGGGTATGGATTTGCATCCCAGCCTCTCGGCTATTTCACATCTGTTATCCCTGTATGGTGGACATTGTGGTATATACTAGGGCCACCATATAAGAAGTTTGCAAAACCCGCTCCACATTGAGTCCAGTTGTTACACACACACAATCACCTCCACACAGGATATGAATGACAAACACACACACACACACACACACACACACACACACACACACACACACACACACACACACACACACACCTGTCATGTCTAGGATTATAACTCCTACCTAACTAGTATATTATACTACAGCAGTACTCAGTTATAGGATGTGCAATGGAGATTACCAGAGTACTCCTTCCCCAAAGTTGTATTTCACAGGGAATGACATCAGCAGGATTGCCAAAGTAGGGCATTTGAATTGTACAGAGTGTTACTAGCTTAAAATGCATTGCTCCCTACACAGACATAGACACACAAAAACATCCACAACTGTCATGTGTGGGAATAGAACCCCTACCAGAGGTCTATATCACACTACAGCATGAGTTGTTATAGGATGCCCCATGGGGATTGCTGGGGTGCCCCTTCCCCAAAAGTGTATTTCACAGTGAATGACATCAGCAGGATTGCCAAAGTAGGGCATTTCAATTGTACTGAGAATGAGTAGCCTAAAATTCATTGCCCTCTACACAGACAGAGGCACACACAGGTGCCATGTCTAGGATTAGAACACCTACCTAACTAGATTATCACACTACAGCAGTATGCTGTTATAGGATGTGCCATGGAGATTATTGGGATACACCTTACCCAAAGATGTATTTCTTGCTGGATGACATCAGCCGCCTTGCCAAAGTAGGGTATTTGAATTGTAGGGAAGTGTGACTAGCCTAAAAAGCATTGCTCTCTACACAGTTGCCATGTCTGGGATTAGAACACCTACCTAACTAGTTTATCACACTACAGCAGTACACAGTTATAGGACAGGCCACGGAGATTATTGGGCTATACGTATCCCAAAGGTGTATTTCAAGGTGGATGACATCAGCAGCCTTGCCAAAGTAGGACATCTGAATTGTAGGAAGTGTGACTAGCCTAAAAAGTATTGCCCTCTACACAGAGACACATAAAGTTGCCATGTCTAGGATTAGAACACCTACCTAACTAGTTTATCACACTACAGCAGTACGCAGTTACAGAATAAGCCACAGAGATTACTGGCTACAATTTACCCAAAGGTGTATTTCAAAGTGGATGACCTAAGCAGCCTTGTCATAGCAGAGCTATGAGGAGGGCAGTGTGTGTGCATTGGCCATAACCCATTCATCTAGAAGTTGACACACCACCCGCGGGCACTCGCAGGGCTATATTCCAGATGTACGAGTATACAGCTGCGAGATGAGTACTTTCCTGTACAGTCATGTTACATAGTAGCACTTGCACCACATAGTCTATAATGCTGACAGATACTGGTGGCTAGTATATACAGTGAGCAACATTTGAACCTCATGTGGTTGTAGACATTTGGCTGTGTGCTGGGTGGGACAGGCCTCATAATGGATGGCTCTTTGTCACAGTCACTCTCTTCCACACATCTATGTACATCTACCTATGGCTTATTATAGTGTGTTGTCCTTGGATACATGTCTGTATTCCTATCCACTGTATGTGCAAAGCATGAGGAGTGCATACAGAGGAGTGTCTGCACTAACATCTGCAACTGCCAGATATGTCTGGTCCACTGTTGTTTGCAGACATGGGCTTCATTTGTTTAAGTGTGTGAGCATGCCCAGTATGACCTTTCAGTATGCTGTTGTCTGACATTGCCTTCATTTCTCTAAGTGTGTGAGCATGCCCAGTATGGCCTTCTGTATTGCATGTGTGGATTGATTTCAGGTAGGTTGTACTCCAGTGCAGAACTTTGTGTTGTACACCTACAGGTAGCAAACAGTTTCTGTAGGGTATCCTTTGATCATTTGGCAATATGGGCAAAGTCCGCAGTAGATAGTGTGTACTGTAGGTGATTGTGTCTGTACTGCTTCAGCTACATGGTAATGCTGTTAGCAGAGATATTCAGACATGTATACTGTTATACACTGTGATGTTTTCTGTCCTCATGTACTGTCTGGTAGACATTCCTGCTCACAGTGATGTCTTGGGAGACAAGGGTGACTGCAGCTGTGTGCAGTATTGTGGGCAGATGCCTACATATTCATGGTAGGTTATGGCATCCTGGTGGGGGAGCTGCAGACACTTGCAGCTGGGTCTATGTATCTGGTTCTGCACCTTGGTACAGTTCTGGCAGAGGATCCCATACATGTACATCCATAAACATGTCAGTATGGCCTTATATTGTTATGGCGATACCTCACAGCTGTACAGATTTGCACAGGTTACCCAGAGGCAGGGGTCATGAGTCAGGACATTAGCCCTATTGTGGTGTACGGGCAGGTATGTAGCCACCCATTTATGTGTTTACAGCCAGGGATAGTGTGTGCACACAGCTTTGTGTCAGACCTTGCACATACCATGCTGCCGACACTCCAACCCCCCGCTCTGTTATTCTATCCTCTTCCTTACATTATGCATACATTCTCTGATACTGTCCCTATGCTTATCACCCCATCACAGCTGTGTGTTGGTGTTGGTCCACAGTTTATGCAGTGGGACATGGTGGACATGTTACTGTGGTTTATCCACATGGCCTTGCATATGGCTTCTGTGGAGTGTGTTGTGTTGTTATTTGGGTGTCCATGACATAACATGAATTGGCAGTTCATGTGAGACACAAGCCCTTGGCAGAGGCCCGTGGACCATTAGGTGTTGATGCGGGACAGATGTGGCAGGCCATTGCATTCTGTCAGTCCTACAGTCTCAGACCGCCATACAGTATATTCCCCTGGGGTGACCGGGTAGGTCTGCTGGGTGTTCATGCCAATACCTTCTATCCATCTTGATCAGGTGGTGTGGATGCTCGCAGGGTGCTACCTACAGCTAATGACACACCTGCAAGGAACACCTGCACTGCATGCTGCATTCTATTATTATTGCCATATACAGGTGGGGTCATATTGTACCCATTCCTCGCAGCAGGGGTACAACCAGAGAGGTACCTGTGGGTGGTGTTTGCGTGAGCTGGGTGCATGTGTGCTATGGACACTACTGGCATCTGACATACAGATATGCATTGGGCATTCCAGTTATGCTTGCATGTGGAGGTACATCAGCTGTTTCCCAATACATCACTCCTACCTCCTTTGTGATCTGCAAGTGTTTGGGCAGACAACACCAGTATCTTCTACTACAGGACCAGATAATGTGATGCATACCTATATGTACAATTCCAAGGGTGTGTCCATTTCACAGTGACACAATATATACTGTATGTGTGGGGTACTTTCCCCAGTGTACTGCTTATATATCTAGCCCAACAGCCATGCCATGTCAGTCTTTCAGATGGTGACACATATTACCACCATACATTTACGATGGCTTACTGTACTGCTAGCTTGTGTTATACTGGTGGGTATTGTGTTTGGCACTGCTGTTGTGAGGACTTGTCCCTGTCATCAGCAGTAGTGAGCAATGGTTCATACTGTGTAGCATGGCACATATAATGACAATTTGGGTGCATGTACCTGGTGAGTACTGCAAGGCTCCACTGGATGTGTTACCAGGCTGGGTAAGGAGAAAGTCTCAGTCAGTTACTTATCAGAGGCTAAGATCCACCAGATTACACACACATTCATGTCATTAGACTACAAGTACCAGTATGGTTCAATCATAGTCCATGTGGATGTAAATGACTTGAGACGTACCTCCTTAAACTATATGAAGACAGACATGATGGACCTCTCAGAGTATGTCTCCCAAGCTTGTAGAATCTAGCACTGAGCAGCATTCTACTTTCTCCAAGGTGCCATAATATGAACAGAAGATGACTGACTTTAATAATTGGTTTAGTTTCTGGTGTCATACTAAAGGGGTGCAATAATTGTCAGCATGGAAGGAAGTGGTCAACAGACCATGCTGCTTTGCCAGTGATTGTCTTCGCCTCTCCCCTCTAGGTTATAGAATATTATCTAAAATGTTTTCCTCCTCCATTGTGCTTTTTACAGGCAACAGTAAACTGACAATCCTTCAAAAATAGCAAGTAAAAAAAAAAATTAAAACAGAATGACTGCTCAATATCAGGAGTTTAAACAAGAAGATCCACTTCCTACAAACTCAGCTCACCATAAAAAATGCAAATGTCTGTTCAGTCACCTAGACACAGTTTAAAGCCACAAAAAGTACCCCAGCAGTACAGTCCTATAATATCTGCCATAGATAAGCTAGCTACTACACAGGCAGGGACTAAATGTGGAGGTATCTCAATTTACATCAAAAATAAATATATCTCCAGGCTGTTCAAACAGGATTATCCCCTTGAGACTCTCCATGTTCAAGTCACCACAGGCATGATCCCATACCACTTCCTTAAGGCTGAACTATAGATCTGGCAGTATGACCCAGGAAATACATTACACAAATTTAAACATACTGGCGACACTCACCATCCAACAATGTGGCAAGACCGAGCTTTATTTTTACTTTAAAAAGAGGTTGCGTGCATTCTTATACATACAAACACTCTTTTGTATATAAATAAAAGTTGGTTTTGCCACATTAATTCAAAAATTTATATTTACAAAAGCTTCTAGAAAAGGAAGTCTATATTACTCCTGCCAAATTTATGGCATTAATATTAACACTGAGAGTCCCAACCTAATTACACTGTATTAGTGTGAGTAAATATTAATGAAACAATTATATAATCACAAACTTGTTAAATTAACAGTATGGCAAAATACAATATAATTAGATTTGGACACCAGTGTGGCATAAACACCTCCTGGCCACATGTTAATATTAATGTTGTAAAAAACGACAGGAGTAATGCAGTAAATACAGCAGGAGTAATTTAGACTTTCATGTTCAGAAGCCTTTTTCAAAGTTACATTTTTTTTTTTCAAAACAGGTTTATTGTTTTAACATACAAGAGAAATATCATAACAATTTTATACAAGTAATTAAAAATAGATATGATTATAACATTCAACAAAACAACTAAAGTATTTACAAAGACATCCACTACAATCAGATCAATTAATTAAACTAAAATACCATGCTATTGAAATTAGGATTTTTTTAACAAATTTTATAAATTATCCCATACAATATAATAAGATGTTTTTCTAGTTGTTCTTGGCCTAATTGTGTTTATTTCCATATGGCACACTATATTCATAACATTTTTAAATTCATTGAACGAAGGAGGTGTATTCAAAGTTACATTTTTGAGTTAATGTGTCAAAACCCACTTTTATATATACACAAAAGAGTGTTGTCATGTATAATAATGCATATAATCACTCTTTTATGTAAAAATAAAACTTGATTTTGTCACAGTAAACATTAACTTTATTTACCTGCACTGTTAACTGGGGATCATACATGACACCAAACATGCTGGCATATAGATTCCTGGACTTTGAAAACACAAAGTGCCTGTACCAGACTGTTAGTATGCTGTCCAGGGGTGCAAACATACTGGATCTGGTCCTCACTAATATGGGAAAGTGCTGTACAACAGCTAGTGAAGTGTCCTTTCTGGTAAGCTCAAACCACAAAATGGTCTGCTCTAAAATAAACATAAAACCTGGAAGACCAGCTAACTCTGGAACATTCACAAACTACTCTAAGGTTAGATTCCTACTGCTACGTGATAACTTGGCAAAATTTCAAGCCCCCCTAAATGCCGAGAACACTGCTGCCTATGCAGAACTCCTCACAGAAACCCTATACAAACATGTTCATAGCTGCATAGAGGCAGCTGCACCGACCAGGAAAAAGTACAGAACTAACTCATAAAACAAGCCATCCTGGTGAAACCACAACATCAGGTTGTAAAAATGAAGAAAGACAATCATGGCAAGAACAAGGAGGTGTGCTGCTCAGCAGTATAAAAATACTGTCATCACACTAAACAAACAACTCAGAAGACAAAGTCTAAAAAAGCCAGATTTGAGGTAAATCTGGCCTCCCAGGTCAAAGACAACCACAAGGCATTTTTTAGCTATGACTGCAGCCTGAAAGGCAATACATAATTGTTTGCAGACTTCTTTGTTAATGTATCCATCTACAGTGAGCCAGAAAATATAATAAACCTACTGGCAGACAAATTCAGCTTTAATTTTATCCCTCTCTCCCCCCAGCCTCTCCTCAGGAAATACCATTAAATATAAATTTCCCCAACTACCACTAGGGAACAGATCCTCAATGTTCTCTCTCTAAGGCCAAGAATACTGCATAGATGAGCCCAGACAATATCTTAGATGGCTTTCTTAATAGCACAAAACATGACATATCAGGCCATCTGGAATCATTACTTAACTATAGACTCCAAACAGGTCTGCACTTCAGGAATGTAGAATGGCAACCATCATCCCTCTGCACAAAGGTGTGCAAGCCTACAGGATGATACGTCTCATTAGTCTAATGTGCAAAGTCATGAAAAGAATTATCATGAAAATGATCAATATTGACAAAGGAAACCTCCAGACACTGGACCCAACCCAGTTTCATTCTGTTAATGGCAGGTCATGCCTACTCAACCTGGTGGACTTCTATGGGAAGGTTACCAAAGCAATGAATGAGGGTAAAATGGCTCACACTGCCTACCTTGACCTGTCCAATGAATTTGAAACAATACCCCACTCAGGCATTGTTAACAATCTCATGAGCTCAGGTATAAAGCCTTATGTCACCTGGTGATAGCCAACTGGCTCACAGGGAGGACTCAGGAAGTTAGAACTTGGAATTCCCCTCTAAAAAGATGACAGTCACCAGTGGAGTCCCTCGGGGATTGTTCCTGGGACTGCCTGTTTTTGCATCTACTTCTCTGAAGGCAAGGCCAATGTCCAGGGTCTCTGCTGACCAAATTTGCAAATGACTGAAAATTAGGAGCAGTCATAAAATCCCCCACTGACACCCATGTTCTCCAAGAAGGGCTGACACAGACAGATAACTGATGTCAAAGCCATGGACTAAAATCAAAATCCAAGAATTGCATAATAGTATCCTTCAGGAAGTCAGCCATCTCTGGTAAGTACCATACTGATAACACACCCCTAAGAGACTGCCCAGTAGTCACAGACTTGGGGACACATGTAGACAGTGATCTAGCCTTCAACCATCATGTGTCTACAATAGTGAAGAAATCATTCTATGTTGTGTAACTTATAAACAAAGGTATAGCATCTAGGTCCAATGAGGTCATTGTTCCACTTGTATTCGGCATTCAACAGACCTATAATTGAGTAAAATGCCCCCTTTGGTACCTATCCAGGCAACAACTGTGTCATCCACACAGGTTCCTCACTAAAGAATAAAGGGCATAAATAATACAACCTATGCAGACCACCTCAAAGCCCTATCCCTATATTATGTCTCCTACAAGCTGTTGAGGGGGCATCTACACCTGGCACATAAGGTATCTTTGGCCCTCTCTCTGAGGGACCTCCTTCTTATCCACAATACAAACAGTACCAAAATTACCCATTCTAAAGACTTAAACTTGCCTGTGATATAAATATGACCAGTTGGAGAGACCGCTGTGTTTCCCAGAAGCTAACCCTTCATCCATGTGAAGCAGAGTTCCTCCTTAACCAAATTTAAGTGTAGCTTGGTCAACTTGATGAGGAACCAGAAATTCAGCCCTGGTTTGATACCTATTTCTCTAATGGACATAGCCCATAAATGATTTATCTCCCAGGTCCCTGCTTGTAAAGGTTTCATCTTCAAAGCTCCTGCTAAATTACCAAGAGTACCAAAACTTGCCAAAGATTTGGGATGCATGGCTAAGCTTAAAATGACTACAGCGGTCTTAGCTTAGTACACATCTATGAACCTATGATAGATAAGGTGATGGAACAGCACACTTCAGGGGAATGGAACATATTAGAGCAGGACAACAAAAATGCACCTACTTGAGTTCAAACTCATGTCTTTTATCAAGGATATTCTACAGACCCAGGCATTAGCAAGAGAAGCCACAGAAGAACATATACTGAAGGAGTCTGAATACACTAATTACACTAAATAAATAGCATCAAAATGTGAAAAACAAACATTCAAACCAAAAGGAGAGTAGATTAGAATCCATCAGCCATGGCACACATCACTTCATGAGTAGAAAGAAGAAAATAAGCTCTCACATACACAAATTACGTTTTCCTTAAATCACATCTACACGGCATGTTATTTTCACATGATAATGATTTTTGTCTGTGTACTACAAGGGGGACCAACACAGATTTGAACCACAACATGCCTAATACTCTATATACCACTGCATTATCCACTGAAGCCATAGCAGAAGTTATAGTAAAGAGACCAAATAACACACATTTCAAGGAAAACTAACACTCTAGAGGACTAAACAAGTGACCCTCAACAGCGCATAACATGCAGAGGATCAAAATCCAGCACCTATTATACTAGCACTTTACACATCAATCACAATCTGTTAATTGTACATACTATGCCTATCTTCATTACTTATGTATATATATTGAATGTACTTAATGACAGGAAGTAACTGCCTGTCAAACTGCCTCGTCTTAGAACTTGTTGGAATGCATCCCCTGACAGCCTATTTGATATTCTGTGCACCAGCAAATTAGCAAGTTATACCATAGGGGACCTTATGATAAGGATGCAAGAAAACACATTTTTCAAGGAAATGATAGAGCACTGTGGAAGACTATAAAATTAACATTGTACATAGCATGCTATAGTCAGGAAACCACAATCCTCCCTTAATATATATACAATGTACACATCATGTTATGACAAGGCACACTGAAACTGTGACAATGCAATCATTAGTGTCACCTTACATAATTATTGTCTGGTATGCATCAGAAGTCAACTCAGTATTGATGAAGAAACTAAGGATGTAGTGCATTCAAAGGATATTCCTCAGTTTTCCATATAGTTGCCATTTCTCTTTAGTTAAATACAGACAGTGAATGTACTATTTGCAAAATGTCCTGCAAATTATTCTTCCCATTTTAAAAATCTTTTTTGGCCAAATAAGTGCTGTGATGACACAAGGATTTTAGTAACTAAACAGCATACTACAGTAAGGGGATCAAACCCATCCCCTACTGTATTGACAGTTTATATGGTCATGACATGCTGTAACATTCACATTCTATACTTACCCTTATTACTTATATACATCTGTACATATATATTACAAGGTATGGATTTGTGTAAGACTACTACCATGTAGATGTCAATGGATTTGAACCCCTGCCTGTTTAACTCATATACTCTCAATCTCTGCAATGGCTATTAATGCCACAGAAGAAGTTATACAACAGTTGTCAGAAATCACACATTTGAATGGATGTTACCAACAGTGGGTAGGAATGAAAATGAGCAGGGTTAAACATTATACAGCATTCAGGGAAGCAAAACTCTCCACCTGTCAAACCATCACATCCAAGTAATATACTGTAGAACACATTTGTTCACTAAGTCATTACTGCATGATACGTCATATTATTTACACTGATAGAATGAATATCTCACTGGATTTGAACTCCTGTCTACCTAAGTCATATTCTCTTGAACTATGCACTAGCTACAGATGACACAGAAAAAGTAATATAAACATTTTCAGAATGTACAAATTTGAATATATGTTACCAGCAGCATGTGAGAATGAAAACCATTAAGGATAAAGATAATACAGGAAAACTCTTCACCCGTCAAACTGAAATATTCAAGTAGTATAACACACACCATAATTGTTCAAGTCATTAACACATGATACACAATGCTCTTAACAGTGATACAACAAACACCTCAATGAATTTAAACCCCTGAATTGGTGACAAAAGCAAATCACACATTGCTGATCTTTAGCTCAATGACTAGAACCAGTGAGAATCATATTTGATAGATGTTGTAACACCCTTGCACTGGCCAAGTAATTAAGGAGCCTTAATTCTCACCACTGGCAACAGTAAGGGATGAACACAATGGGAGGATGACAAGTACACACACAATAAAGTGCAATTTTCCATAAGAGCACACAGAGACCGCAGTTAGTCTGAAGCTGCTTTCTCCCTCTTTCTCCAAATCCCATTAAGACTCACCACCGGTGCAGCTATAGGGTTGAGATCTCAGCTGAGTGGTCAAACCAAAACCTCCAGTATCTTCTCTGTCCAACCAGTGCTTCATGTCCCTGCCCAAGTAGCTGATGCACACACACTTTGAGCTTTGATTTATATGCAAACACACACACCTGGGAAAGGCTGGCACAGGTTCACTAGCTATGCCCCCCTTCTGCCCAGACTATAAGGTAGTTATTACTGCCACCAACCACTCTTATGAGCTACTCTAGGCCCTTAACAAAGGGTGTCCAATCCTACTGTGTAATGTTACTAATAATCCAAATAGTAGTTTTGACCAAGTGCCAGGCTATTAGGAGTGGTCTGTACAGCATCACCAAATACAATGCAAGTACCCTAAGAGCTTAAATATGTCTCACAAATATCAGCCACAAAGATAGGTTTAAATATATTAAATAATAAATAATAAAAGAACAAGACAATACTTAATCAACACAGTTACTTCAGAGTTCAAAATCACATGAACATTTTAAACAACACTGCAGGACAGTCTCAAATAAATACAGAAAACATCTAAACTAACCTTTACTATAGTCCTAACTATATCTAAAATAAATTACTGTACCCTAGTTACTTACTATTACCAAAGCTAGTGCAGATGGTGATGATGAGTGGATGTTCTTGCTAGGCCCAAGACAAAATACAAAATGCACAGTTTCTCTCTGAGAGAGTTTCCAAATTAATATCAAACATTACTACTGGGTTAGCTTGGATGACATCATTCATTATCACCTAACTTCAGTTCCCAGGCTAAACAGATATTTAACAGAATTTAACATCGCTGTGTTAAAAATACATATATCTCAGAAGTATGCAGGCCTTGAAAGTCATAAAACAATAAAACATAAAACAATGCAGAAGGCACCATAGTTATAGACATCCTGTCTCCTTGCTGCACTGAAACTAACTTTTATAACACAATCATAAAACAAGTTAATTTCAACTTAATTTCTTGAAGTTTTGCAAGTTAATCTTTTATGTTTCAGCAGGGTATGCTGTGGTTACATTCTTGAAGCTCAGTGTTGTACAAACCCTGTCCAACACATACTTCTGTATAAATCATATCAATAGTCACAAATGGCATAGAATTATTTACAAAATTCCAGATAGCTGGGCTGGCAGTGTCACATTTCTTCCCCCTCCCCCAAACACTCAAGCTTGTTTTTTAAGTGACCCCTGAGAAATGTTGCTTGAGTGGGATGTGCCTGTCTGGAAATACCTTACACATTCCCTGTCTTGAGCGCCCATATGAATTGGCATTGCTAGCCCCACTGTGGTGCTGCACTGTCATATCATATGCTTGCAACCCTAGCCGCCACCTTAGTAACTTTGCATTTTCTGGCGGTCTTGATGTAGCCATGTTAAGGGATTGTGATCTGTAACTACAGTGAATTTCCTTCCATACAGATAAGCCTGAAGTTTCTGCAGTAACCACACTATGGCTGAGCATTCCTTTTCTACAACTGCAAAGTATTCCTCCCTGGGTTGGAGCCTATGATGGAGATATACCACTGGGTGCTCTTCTCCCACGGAGGAACCTGGCTAAGTACAGCCCCATCCCATAGTTTGAAGCATCCACCTGCACAACAAATTCTTTGCTGTAATCTGGACTGGCTAACACACGACATCCTCCCAAAGCTTCTTTAAGCTTCTGGAATGCCTGCTCACATGCTGGGGTCCACAATACCTTATCTGGCCTGTTTTTCTTGTTAGATCTGTGAGGGGAGCAGCTATGGTACTATAACTGGGGACAAACTTTCTGTAGTACCCCACTGTCCCTAAGAATGCCCTCACATGCTTTTTGTTAAAAGGGGCAGGCCATGCCTGAATGGCTTTCACTTCAGCAGGTTCTGGCCTGATCTTACCACCCCCCACTCTATGTCCCAGGTAGGCGACCTCTGCCATATCCATCTGACATTTGCTGGGCTTAAAGGTCAACCTTGCCCTCTGTAGCCTGCTCAGCACCCTCCAGGCATGCGGAAGGTGCTTTTGCCAGGAATGGTTGTAGATGGTAATATCCTCTAGGTAAGCAAGGGCAAAATCTCCTGCTTTTGCTAGGATATGATCTACCATCCTCTAGAAAGTTGCTGGGGCATTTTTCATCCCAAAGGCATCTTTGTGAACACATATAAGCCAAAAGCAGTCCCAAAGGCTGACCTCTCTCTCTCTATCACTGGGGAGTCAAGGGCACCTGCCAGTAACCCTTGGTAGGATCAATAGAGGTAAGATACTTAGCCCCACCCAGCTGCTCTAGGGCTTCATCTGTCCTAGGTATGGGTTAAGCATCTGACTCTGTGTGACTATTTAATTTCCTGTAGTCCACACAGAGCCTGGTGCTGCCGTCCTTCTTTGGTACCAACACCACTGGGGAGGCCCTGGGACTGCTGGACTCCTGAATTACCCTGTAAGCAAACAAGAGATGGAGAAAATATTTGTATCATTTCCTCTTAAATTGGTCTGCAAATGCCCATAGTATGGACTTGAGTGTAGAGTTTAACCTCTCTATAAGACCATTAGTCTGGGGATGGTAGGAGTTGGTCTGTAGGTGATTCACCCCACAGTACTTCCACAGACAAGTCAGCAGGTCTGACATGAAATTGGCACCTCTGTCAGTCAGTATTTCTTTTGGAAAACCTACCCTGCTGAAAACCTCTAACAAATCATTTGCCACCTTTTCTGCCTCAATGGAGGACAGCGTCACCACCTCAGGGTATCTGGTAGCATAACTGACTACCACTAGAATATACTTTTTCTCTGTGGAACTTACATACTCAGAGGCCCCACAGTATCCATAGCTACCCTCTGAAATGGCTCCTCAATCACAGACAAAGGCATCAAAGGAGCTTTCATCTTGTCTCCTGCCTTGCCTACCTTTTAACCCTGCTCACAGGTCCTGCAGTACCCTGTTATATCTCTGGAAATCTCAGGCCAATAAAAGTTCTGCATAATACGTCTCTTTGTATATTTTATGCCCACATGACCTGCAAAGGGAATATCATGGGCACTACCAACTGCTGTATTCTCTCACCCTCTAGCCCTCCTTCCAGCGTCCACTCTATATACAGTAACCCTTTGTCCCAGTATACACATCCCCCCTTCCCTTGAAAATCAGGTGCCTCATTAGCTACCTCTATCAGGCCTTGTAATATAGGGTCTGAGAGCTGAGACTGTCTCAACTCTCTCTCAGTAATGTTTCCCAGCTCCTCTTCCACAGGAAGGCTGGTATTCTCTGACAGCAGTGCCTCACTGTCAGCCTGGTACTACTACTCACCTATGCCCTTGCAGTCAATCTATCCAAGGGAACATCAGTACCCACAAGCAGCTGTGGCTCATCTTCATTCTCATTGCTACAGGGTAGCTCCCTCCCTGAAGACACTACCTCACCAGTCCTGGATGCAAGTGTGTGGTCTGTTTGGATTTTCCCCAGGCTACTAGACCCACATACTTGTCTCTAAGCCTGACTGCATGTAACTGCATGCACACAGGGTACTGCATTATCAAAATCATTCCCTATGAGGACATCTACAATGATATCCTCAAACACACCTACTTGCTGGCTTCCTTTTCTACCCTCCCAGTCAAGGTGAACCCTAGCCAAAGGTATCTGGAATGGGATCCCTCATAAAGTTCTGACTGGAGTAGACTGCCCAAGCAAGTAGTACTCCTCTTTAACTACTGCAGGATTCACAATGGTTAAATCAGAGGCTGTGTCTCTCTTAGCAGTGGCCTCTTTTCCATCCACTAAGGCAGGATATAACCTCTTGTGGTAGTTTGATACACTTCTTTTCTCGAGACAACTTACTGCTGGAATTTTGTCATTCCCACTTACTGGCTCTCCCACCTTTTGTTCCCTACGTTGCCTCTGTGAACATCTATATGCTACATGGCCCCACTGGTTGCATTTAAAACATTTAACCCCTAGTTCTGGACATGTGGCTGGACTAGTGGCTTCCCCTGCTAATGGCGGATTTGGTTGGAGCAGTCTGGGCTGCCCACCATGGGTTCCCTTAGACCAATGAGCAGCACTGCATGTCCCTTTCCTGTACAGTGATGCCCTGCTTTCTAGGTATAGGTCTCCCTTCATCCTCAACTCATCTGCAGTAGTGCATTGTCTATCAGCTAACCAGATTCTCATGGCCTCAAGCAAAGTGTTAAGGGCTTCCTCCCTTAGCAAAAGGTCTGCCAGCCCATCAAAGGTGGTGACCTTACATTCACTCACCCATCTATGAAAATAAGTGCTTAGTTCAGCAACATATTCACACACACATTCATCTGCCTTGCATCTATGCTCACAAAACGTCTACTATAAGCTTCAGGTGTTAACTTAAAGCTTTCTAAGACAGTTCTTTACAACATTATAATTTAAACAATCAGTATCAGGAAATTTATAAGTAGCAGTGACAGCTTTACCATGGAGTAAGGGGGTCATGAACCATATTCAGAGCCCTTGGTCAACATTATATTGTTTACATACCCTGTCAAACATATGAATGCAAACTATCAACATTATCCCCCCCTGTAAATTGTAGAAGAAATTTACTGACCTTTGTTCCTTCTGAAGTTCAGTTACTACCTTCCCCACTATCTCCACGACTCTGGTGAAGAGTCGGCATCTCCTTTTCATGCTGCCTCTGCCTCTCATTCTCCTCAGCCTCCAGCTGTCACAGTCTCTCATTTTCCTCAGCCTCTAGACACCTCACTCTCTCTGCTGCTTCTATTTCTAAATGCTTGGCCTTCAGCTCAAGTCTCTTTAACTCCAGATGGATTTTTAAGTCCTCTGTGGAAAGATTGATCTGTCCATCTTCTGAGAGTTGTACATCTCCAAGGCCAGTCTGATTATCTTCCTGGTTGCTATTCTGTGATGCACCTGAGACTAAAGCTGCAGTCATGTCTGCTTTAGCCAGGTTGGCATGCGCCAGTCCTTTAGCCTAGCACATCTCAGCCAACAGGCTCCATGTCAGCTTGCCATACTCCTTTGCTGACATGCTTGTCTGCTCTCGCTGACTAATCTAACAAAAAATAAAACAATTATGATATGAACTCTGAATGTTCACTGAGTGGTTGATTGAGAGTACAAACACCTTCAATGACCACTGTACACAGGCTACAGGAATTCAATATCCACACCACTACAAGCTAATTAATATGTGATGTGGCTAACCCACTGCCAACCAATTAATATGTGATGTGGATATCCCACCACTGTCCACCAATTAATATACGATGCCCCTGCACTGGCCCAGTAATCAAGGAGCCTCAATCCTCATGACTGGCAACAGTGAGGGATGTACATAATGGGAGGATGACAAGTACACACACAGAAAAGTACAATTTCCCTTAAGAGCACACAGAGACCAGTCAGTCTGGGGCTGCTTTCTCCCTCTTTCTCCAGATCCTCAGTAAGACTCCCCACTTGCTCAGCTATAGGGTTAAGATCTCAGCTGAGTGGTCAAGCCAAAACCTCCAGCATCCTTTCTGCCCAACCAGTGCTTCGTGTTCCTGCTCAAGTAGCTGACACACACACACACACACACACACACACACACACACACACACACACACACACACACACACACACACACACACACACTTTGAGATTTGATTTATACACACACACACACACACACACACACACACACACACACACACACACACACACACTTTGAGATTTGATTTATACACACACACACACACACACTCACCTGGAAAAGTCTGGCACAGGTTTACTAGCTAAGCACCCTTCTTCCCAGACTATAAGGTAGTTATTACTGCCACCAACCACACTTATCAGCTCTCTAGGCCCTTAACAGAGGATGTCCACCCCTACTGTGTAATGTTACTAATAATCCAAATGGTAGTTTTGACCAAGCACCCAACTATTAGGAGTGGCCTGTACAGTGTCACCAAACACATATGCAAGCACTGTAAGAGCTTAAATATATCTCACAAATATCAGTCACAAAGATAGGTTTAAATATATTTAATAACAAATAAAAGAACAAGACAATACTCAATCAACACACTTACTTCATAGTTCAAAATCACAGGAAATATTTTAAAACAACATTGCAGGACAGTCTCAAATAAATATAGAAAACATCTAAACTAATCTTTACTATATTCTTAACTATATCTAAAAGAAATTACTGTACCCTAGTTACTTACTATTAACAAGGCAAATGCAGATGGTGATGATGATTGTATGTTCTTGCTAGGTCCAAGACAAAGTACAAAATGTACAGTCTCTCTCTGAGAGAGTTCCCAAATTAATATCAAACAGTACTGCTGGGTTAGCTCTTTGTCATTCTTTGTCACCTGACTTCAGTTCCCAGGCTAAACAGAAACTTAGAATTTAACATCTCTTTGTCTGAAATACATCTCTCTCAGAAGTTTGCAGATCTTGAAAGTCATAAAGCAATGAAACACTTACAAAACAATGCAGAAGGCACAGTAGTTCTAGGGTCCTGTCTCCTTGTTGCTTGAAACTAACATTTATAAAACAATCATAAAACAAGTTAATTTCAACTTATTTTATTGACGTTTTGCAAGTTAATCTTCTATGTTCCAGCAGGATATACTGTGGTTACATTCTTGAAGCTCAGTACCTGTACAAACTCTGTTCAACACATACTGCTGTACAAATCATATCAATATTCACAAATGGCATAGAATTATTTACAATAGCTGTGCTGGCAGTGTCACAGATGCCAAAAGAAATATAATGTATGTACTGTGCTTTTATGGCTCCAGGGGTACTTTAATTTGTGAAACATGGCATTCTTTCTTCACTCTGTTTGCTGCAGAGAATATGTGTTCAACACTGACTCCAGTTTAAGATGGTTAAGAAAGGAATAGCGATTTTATTTAACTTGACTGATTTAGCTTCCAGAGCTTGTGCACGTAAAGCAAATTTAAAAAAAATGAAAAAAGGAGAAAAGAGTGCTGAAGCAACCACCAATAAACAAAACTAAGCACTCGAATAGCCATTTACGCCCAGTATTACAATTTTATTCACCAAGCGAGTGTTAACTGAGTCCACTATTTTGCTGTGCTAGTGTTAATTGAGTCCACTATTTTGCTGTGCTTGGTGAATAAAATTGCAATACTGGGCATAAACGGCTATCCGAGTGCTTACTTTTGTTTATTAAAAAAAATGAGATAAGTAATAATGAGCATACTCGTGCCCAGTGGTTACACTGCCACGACTTACAACATGATGGATTCAAAATACTGCCTACTTGTCATACTATCTTGATCTATCTACTAGCTACAGATGTCACATAACTTAGAATACAGTTGTAAAACAGCACACATTTGCAGGGAGTGTTGCAACAGTAAGAAAGACTGCAAAATGAACAATGTTAAACAGGGCTGAAGACTGCAAAAATGAACAATGTTAAACAGAGTTAAGTAATCAGGTGATCAAAGTCTTTCGCTTACCTTACTGAGAAATAAAACATCGCATCAGAAGTAAAATGAGCTGTAGATGTTGTTATAGTTTAACAATTAATGCCATCTTTAATATCACTACTACTGCATGTCAAGGTTCAAGGGTAAGCTCACTTGCATGATAGTACTGTGGCCAAAAGATTTTTCTCAGATTTTTATATAAGATGAGAACTGTCATTTATCATTTCCTATTTATAAATAGTGAAGTTGATCTATGCCAACCATCGCTCAATGTTTGAACCCAGAAAGTTTTTTTGTTTGCTTGTTTGTTTCCTAAGTCTTTGAGTATATGTTTATATTGTGATTATCTAGTGTTGCACCATATTAAAGATTGAGAATGTGAGTAAATATTGAATGTGCGAGACAGAGGCATTTCTGGTTCAAGGAATGACCTTAAGGTCTATGTAACCATGGCTGTCATTAAGATATTCTCTATACTATTGTTTTAGCTAGGATAGCCACTGAATGAGTCAGCCTGCACAGGGATCATGAGGCACACACACATACCAGAGAAATGTAGAGCATTTGCAGACTACAAATGCAACACTGTGTAACAGCATACAATACTCCAGCATTTGTGAACCCACCTACCCCCCAAAAGATAGTGCTCTCTTCTAGTATAAATAAGGTGATAATTACACTAAACCAGTGAAGACGTTTGAGTCACAGCTTTGGCTGTAATGTTGTTTTACATTATACTGGTAACTTATTACAGACATAATGCAACAAAAACGCATCATTACATTGACCAAAAGTGCAAACTCACAAACATAATTTAAATAATAATGATAGGAATGTTTCATTTCTTAGTAGTATATAATATACCAGCATCAAAAAACTACATGAGAAATCATTTTAATACATGACAATGTCACTGACAGTTCCTATGCAGCATATTAACTGCAGAGCATTAGCTATACATGCCACATAATATTTCACAGGACATGTGTCAATGAAATACATTTCAGGGTAACACAACACAGGACATCAAGAAAAGAGAAACACACATGGTGGGATTACTAATCTATGTGTATCTCAGTTACAGTGCAACAGTCATATCTTTATCCAGGTATGCCAATGAAGCTCTTAGTAGGAAAAGCATAAAAAGATATTCAGTGGATGGACTACAGTTGCAGACCAAATACAAAATTGTAAAACAACATCCCACCCTCAGTAGATTAGAACCAAGCACTAAGTACACTGGAATGGACTCACATCATTAGTACTCTGAGCCATGGAAGCCGTTACAGACAACAGAATCATCCTGTTTTTTTTTTTTTTTTTTTTTTTTTTACTGACATGCACCAATGCTCATCTCAGCTGTGTGACTGATGTCAAAGTCTTAGTACATGCATAGGAATTTTCTTCATTTTTGACATCGGAGGAGAGCTGCCATTTCCCTGTGGTTATGGATGACCAGCAATGTTACTCCATGCCAACTATTCCACTATTGTTGAGTACATAGATTATAATTACAGTTAATAAGTTCTTTCTGGGCATATGCGTGTGTGTTATGTTTATCTATTTTTTGACCAGATTAAAGATTAGAAATAAGAGGATATGACAGAGATGAAAATGGGAAGTAAGCAGAAAGTAGAACAGAAAGATAGATGGCATACTAAGAAAAGGTAGGTACTTTAGTATTAAAGATTCAATGGCACTTTAAGATGTGAAACATGCAGACCCCTATTTCTTTTTTTGCTACTGATAATGTATGCTGACCAGTAACTCTAACTTCAGATGGTTTGAGATAGCATGGCCATTGCTGTGAACCTTCCATCTACAGACTGTGACACATCCATCTCACATAGTTGTATAATTGTTAAATGCCCAATATTTGGAACATTTTCCTCTGCCTTACTAACATCTACAAATAGGAATTTCACTGACTAGCTAAATTTGACAATATATGTTTCTACAATATTATTTTGCTGTATTAATAGCATTCACTACTCTTTGCCAAGGCTGTTCTCTATCCCTGCTATCTGGTCTTCCTATTCCTAAACAGAGTTCACCATAGGTGTTCAGGTGTGTGCATGGCATTGTGTAGAACTCAACACAACACAATGTTTACCTGGTTTGCTCATTACTCAATTCAAGTGATTCAGCAACAGTAATTAGATGAGCCCTAATCAGTCTATACACATCACAGCTAAAGAGGGGCTCTACATGATATAAGCTCAAAGTGAAGCAAGGATCATCATTGAGCTATGGAATATGACTTTTCTGTTTTGACCAACAGAATACTAAGAAACTTGTTCCTGCAGTATAATAGTCTGCCAACTTTACGGTATATGTCACTTGTTACACTTGCTTCTTTGTACAATGTTAATGTGTACTGTAAGGGCTATGAAGAATGTTTCAATTTTTCTGTCACTGTAGCTGTAATAGTAAAAGATGTCTGCAGGGGTAAACTGTTCCATTTGCATTGACCACAGTAGATGTTAGTATGGTAAAATTGTGCTTTATGAATGTAGGTTGCCATGGTGCCAGTGTACTGTTATATACATTCAGCATGTGTTTATACAAGATAATTACTACAATGTATGTAAATCATATGTATCCTTGTGTGGTTGCATGCTTGACTTGTACTCATGGACCTGCTATTGTTCTGTTGGTGTTTAGGACAAAGAGAAATGGCAGTGTTAATTTTTTGTGGATACATATATGTTGGTGCCACACCCTAGTAAACCATGGCAGGTGGTCTATTATAACAGCTTCAAAATGTTAAGATGTGTGATACCCATCATGTAGGTCCATGGCTATATATTTCAGTGTTTTCCATACCAACAGAGATATGCCTAAGACACAGACAGCTAAAACCACATCCAAACAAAATACTCAATTCAATGATGCTGAGAATGTGGTGGTTCTACAGCTCCTCAGACTCCACTGTAGACAGCTCAGTACATATTGCAAACTACTAACAAGCCCTTCCCTGACCATGTTTGGTGGGAAGTTGTGAACAATATTAATGCCTTGTGTGGACAAGGCTGGACCTATGAAATAGTCCAAAAGAGAGACAGTAATATGAGCCTTAGAGTGTAGCGCTACATGTAGTGGGCCGTCTACTGTATCACTCTTTACACCGATGGAGGAGTTCCTGGCCTCACTCAAAGGTAGCACACATCCACATAGAGAAGAATAGCAGCTTGTTGGTTTCCCCATGAAAGAAAGTGTACAATTGTGATTTTTTTTTTATATGGATAACATTACTGTGAAATATATTGTTGCCATTGTTTAAACTACAGTGATGACTTTGCTTCCCCTTTAAAATACATACCCTGTGCAAAATAGTCCTTGGGTGTAAACTCAAGCTATATAAGAGAGACTGAGAGGAGTAAGTCAGATATGATAAAATGAGATTAAATAAGAGATAAGTTAGAAAGATACTTAAAAAGAACAATGTTTCAGAGAAATTTGGATTAGTTCATGAGAAGAAACCAGAGTACTGGCTCTGGTGGAGACCAGTGAGAAGGATCAGCTAACCAGAAGAGAGCTCCTGATCTTTATGTCTGGCATGGGAGTAAAAAATGTATTTTATTTTGGTTTTCATTCAGCACCATGGGCACTGTAGTGTTCTTTTAAAAATGAGGCCAAGAAAACCTTTATTTGTGTCACGACTTTAAAGACTTACGTCTCTCAAAACTGTCAAAACCTCTTTACTTTCATTGGGTGAAGTTAGCCCAGACTACTGTTTTATGTTAATAAAGTTGTTTTTCAGAAAACCCAAACATTTCAGCTGCTGTACATTCCAAATTGGTGGAAACACAGGACATTAGTTTCAGATACTACACATTTTCTGAAGCCCTGAACTTATTGCCAGAAGAGAAACAATTTCCCAAGCAAATGACATTTCTTTTATTCTGCTTTTGTGGGTAAATGGTCTGTTGAGCTGAGAGAGATAGAGGGTGGCAGTAAGTTGTACAGTAAACCAGAGATAAACCTGTGTTACCTTTCAGAAATATTACACGTTATCTGTTTACATTACAATTGAGGGGCTGCTGTCCCAAAAGAGGTCTGCTGCCCCACTGTGCTCCAGAATGGCTACTGTGCAATAACTCTTTGAAGTCATAGCTGCTGCTACCAAAGGCATGATAGCGGTAGCCAAATCTATAGCTACACCTCAAGCTGCACCTCCACTGAAGCCACCTAACTCAAGAAGAAGAGTAGCCTATAAAGCAGATTTTGAGCAAGCCACTTACCAGGTGGAGAAGGTCTTGGCCAACTGGGCTCAGATTCTTGCTGTACATCTCATCAAAATGCCCCTCCATGCTTTTATGAAAACAAAAGGTACAAACTACAATGACAATGAAAAAGTAAAACATTGTCTAATTGCAAATGCAGGAATCTCTGCAGAAACTCATGCAGTCATGTTTCATGAATGGTCTTATAATAAAAGCAAAACAGTTAAGTTCACAGATATCAGAACTGAGCACAACAGGAAAGAAGCTAAACTGAAACATTAGTCAATGACATATTTTATGTAAAGTAGACCCACAAAACATAGAAAACTTGTAATAATTGTTGAAAGAGCAGTGTGCTATGAAAATCTGAACGAGTTGTCTAAAGTAATTTATTAGTGTGTGTGTGTGTGTGTGTGTGTGTGTGTGTGTGTGTGTGTGTGTGTGTGTGCCTAAATCAAAGGGTGCTTATGTAAATATTTTATGTTTTAAAAAAAGGAGCAGGAAACATATAGCAATATTCAGTACTTCTCAGAACAAAGAATGAAGCCTTACACACACACATACACACACACACACACACACACACACACACACACATATATATATATATATATATATATATATATATATATATATATATATATATATATATATATGGATCTAGGACTATTGAATGAAAATTCAATAGTCCAAATCCACAATCACCGAACACACTTTAACGAAAGCGCTTTCACCGAACAAGCGTTTTCGTTAAAGTGTACTAAAAAAAACCCACTAAATCTACTTTTATGCAGGGGGGCAAGCCCCTCTGCACCCCCCATGTGGGGGGCTGTGCCCCCCTCACCCCACTTACTTTAATATTCTCACTCTGAGATCTCACTACAGTGGGTAAAAGGGAATTTACCCTTATCCGCACTATAGTACGACCTCCGTAACAGGCATACTTACGCAAAAGTGCTTCTTCGGTGAAAAGCACTTTCGCGTAAGTATGCCCGGCTGAATGTGATTCGGTGATGTTGTCGTTTGGGGATCCGTACAGATCCTATATATATATATATATATATATATATATATATATATATATATATTTAGAGAGAGAGGAAAAATGGTGATAGTAATGTAAATAAACCAGACCTAATGTAGTATGATAGAGAATACAGTTGTATAAGAACTTACCATTACAGTAAATGTTCAAATTCCACACTGCTGCAGCAGCCTTTGGCTATTTGGGTTCTTTACTGCCCAGAAAGCAAAAATCGTTCTGCTTCAAAAGCTCTGGCTCCCTTCCACATCTTCCCTCTGGCTGCTGTTTGGAAGAACAAGTAAGATTGAGTCAGAGTGATGATAGGGTCTGAAGGAAAGGACTTCAGGACTTTCTTGCCCAGAGAAAAAGTATGACGCAACCTCATCCTGAACCTCTAATCAGATGTAAATAGAAAAGCATTTTACATCCAATAAAAAACATCTATGTGCAGGAAAGAAAAAGGGGGGTGGCAGGTGGATGCAGCTACTTCAGCACTGTGGAACTCAAACATCTACACAACTGTACTGTGTTCATCAATCCCATTACTGCAGTAGCCATTGGCCATTTGGGCTGATTACCTAAGCTTATCCAACCAGGGAGAAGGAAGGATAGGGGTCCAGGTGCCCCTGGAGAATGGTCCTTGCAAACCTAGATCTGGACCTGGAAAATAAATGCAGTTTGCAATGCTTTTTAAATGTACATTCAGCGGACCAAACAGATGCCTCTAGAATGTTTCTAGAGTCCAGTTCTTTTCATTATGCCATCATAGAAAAGAAGACTCTTAGAGTGTGCCTTCATACTGTCTGGAACCAACTTACCATGGAGGAAATAAAAAGTAATAACTGAAGACAGCCATCTAAACATAGTTCACTTTAAGACAGGTTGTCCTTTCCTAGTCCCATTTTAAGAAATAGCTGATCTGTTTTTCTAAAGGACTTAGTTTTATCAAGATAATACGTAAGCTGTTTATGTACATCTAGAGTATATACAATTTTTCACCTTGGTTTTGCAGTTCTGAGTAAAACACTACAAGCCTGATGACCTGATGCAAAGTAAACTTTGATTCTACTCTGGGAATAAATGAGGGATTCATTCTTAAAGTAACCCAATCCTGATGGAATATCACCATGAGAGCTTGCATCTCAGACCCTATTCTTGCAGATGTCAGATCAATAAGAACAGTTTTCTATGTAATAAACCATAAATCTGTCACGAGTGGGTTCAAATGAAGATGTGGTTATTTTTTCCAGCATTCATTTAAGATCCCAAGTAGGAGAAAACTTTTTAGATGGTCTCATGTAAAACCCCTTTTAAGAATTGTTTAACAAGAAACAAAGAGAACAACGGTAGAGTCATTGGTAGACATGCTGAAATTGCTGGAAGATGAACCATGACAGATGAATAAGATAGGACAGAGGACAGTAATTCACATAAATATTTCAGAATCAGTCACAAATAATTCCTATTATGGCCTTGTTTATTCCATTTGCCAATATATGACTTCCTAGTAACAAGCTTTTGTGCCTCCTTTAGTATCTACTGCATGTCTTCATGAAAGAAATGCCTAAAAATGATCAGAATTTAATCATACAGGCAGTCAATTGCAGTAGTTTGTGACTGGGGTGTATTAAATACCACAATCTTGCGTGAGTAGATACAATCTGTGAGGAACACTGTAGCAATTGTGCTTGGTCAGCTCCATAAGAAGGAAGAAAGTACAGTTGTGTAAGTTAAACTTACCAGAATAGTAGATGTTCGAATTATCACTGCTACAGCGGCCTTAGCTATATGGTCTGTATCCTGCCAATGATGTAACAGCTAGATAGCTTCCAAAGCTTCAGGGCACCTTCCATGCACCCAAAGTGTCAGGCAGCTCAAGCTGAGATGACTGAAAGACAAGTTTGGGAGCAAAGTCCTTCAGAGCTTTCCTGCCAGCAGACATAGGGAGGGTGAACCCTAAAAGGACAATACTAAGAATAAAAAATAAATGCCCACACTTTGGCATAAAAACACACCAAAAAAGGAGATGGATAGAGGGAGCAGGTACTGCAGCAGTAACCATTAAAAAATCTACTGTTATGGTAAGTTTATCTTTTACACAACTGTGCTATGTTCACCATACTGATTACTGCTGCAGTAGCCTTAGCTATATGGGTAGATTACCTTAGCTAACTACATATGGGAGGTGGAAGGAGAAGAGACCAGGAGCCCCTGTATAAATGTCCTAGCAACGCTGGATCTAGATATAGAGAAGTAATCAAGTTACAGTGCTATATAAAGGTATGTACAGAGGACCAAATAAGCTGCTTCTAGAATACTTCTAGAATCCAACCCTTTCTAAAAAGCCATAGATGAAGCCAATGCCCTGGTAGAGTGGGCTTTGATCCTGCCTGGAATAGTTTAGTTATGCTAAGTATAACAATCGCTATTAACTTAGACAACCATTTGGAAACAGTCTGTTTTGACACAGGTTGTCCCTTCTTCTTACCTTCACAAGAAATGAGCAATTGACCCAAAGATCTGAAAGATTTAGTTCTGTCATGATAGCACCTAAGTTGTCTGTAGACATCCAAGGTATGGAGTATCATTTCTCCCTCATTTTTAGGTCCAGAAAAGAAACCAGGGAGATGGATAGTTTGGCTTAAAGTAAATTTGGATACCACTGTAGGCATAAACGAATGATTATTTCTCAAAGAAACCCTCTTCCTATGGAATGTGAGATATAGTTCACTCACCACAAGAGTTTGCAACTCAGACACCTTCCTTGCAGCAGTCAGAGCAATCAGTAAAATTGTATTGCATGTTAAGATGCTCAAGTCAGACAGATTAGCTGGTTCAAATGAGGCAATTGTTAGCTGATAATGTGATCTAGACACACAAAAACTTAAGAAGCATATGAAGTATGGATGAATAAAGATGTAATAATAATATCAACTTGAAGGGGAAAGTAGAGGTAACAGGTTGTGAACTGACATCATTTTGAATTTGGGTACTACCACAAACAGCTTTAGGAAAGAAAGATCTGGAATTGGCCTCCAAGAATTTCTTTCTTTGGTGCCGAGTGCATGTTTGAATAACCCCCCCCCCCCCCCCGGAAGGAGGAACTTGTTCTAGTACTCCTTGGGAGAGCATGTGATGAAGAAGCAGTGGAAATGAGAGTCTGCTATGCAGGATGAGGAATGACCTCCTAGAAAGGAAGAATTTCCTCCCACTGCCATTTGTAAATTCAATGAATGATTTTCAAAACTCATTTGTTTGAAACTATCTGTTGCCAAAGAGAAAAATGAAGATTCAGACTTGCTAAAAGAAATAAAGGGGCCAGAGTGGGAGGGGTTTACAAGGCCTCTTGTACAGTCATTCAGGCTTGTTGGACTGTCCTTGGTTTTGGGAAGTTCAAGACTTCTTTTTGGAACCCCCTTGCCATTTCTTCTCAAATGTCTGTTTACCTTTATTTTGTATAGACTGTTTATTCTCTTTTTTTTGCCAAAACTGAATGAGAAAATAAAAAATCTCTTAGAAAATTTGGAAAAGAGGACTGAAAATCTAAGAGATTCCATAGATTTGCTTCCCCCCTTTAATCACACTTTTTGATCACATCTGCAGCAGGATCAAACATTAACCCCTGGATTTACTATTCTTCTATGCAAGACTAGCTTAGTCCTGCACGGAAGCAGACGTTTCAGAGCAGAACGGCAGCGCACCATGCATATTAATGAAGGCGCGCTGCCTGAGCTCCTAATCTTACACGGAGTGTGTAAGAGTGCATGCGGCATGTCTGAGAGCAGAGCTCTCAGAATATACACGCCCCCGCAATGAAGAACAGCAGAAAGGACAAACGAATGAGCGAGACCAATCATAGGTGTCCTCATATCCCCAGCAACATTCCCCCACATGTAGAACAGCAATAGTAAATACATATAAAATAAACAACCTTTTTTTTTTATGAATCTGATTAAAGCTGACTGTAGGTACACGGGTGTGCCCATCGCTTAGCTATGGTTAATGCAGCTCAAATGGCTGAAGAGGATAACAAAGAAGATATATGCAAATGAAGCAGTATTGCAATTGTATAGTGGGCAGAGTATTCGCCTTACGAGCAGGCATTCCCGGTTTGAGTCACACTGCAGCACATTCCATTTTCTATGGCAAATCACATTATGACCAATATTTTAGTTGCATAACCTACTAAATAACATATATTTGTGAACTGGAGTACTGCATTAAATGCAGATGTGAGGTGTCAGTGTCATAATGTTGCAAAGTCCACAGATAAGCACATGTGCCCCATAGAGTATATGTACACAGGAATCATGGATACAAATGGAAGGTAAAATGTGTAATGAATGACAACTCCATACAGCTTCCAAATCCCCCATCTTCCCAAGAACCATTAGATATTACTGTCTAAATCAGTGCAATTGTAAGCGGGAGTAAGCACTAGTAAGCAAGTGTAAGCACCAATAAGCAGTAGTAAGCATATTTAAGCATTAGTAATTGGGTTTAAACCCGTTTACACAGGGGTAAGCAATGCACACACAGGTTAAGCAAATTTTAAGCTAACTCTCTGTAAGCATATTTAACCGGAGGTTAGCATTGCTTACCATCGTGCAAACCCACTTACAACTGCTCAAAAGTGCCTTAATCACTCTGTATCCAATGGCCCTTGTTCTGCCATCAGCAAAATAAACAGCCCAGCAGGTCCTGAACCAGGACCCTATACACTATAGTCACAGTAGTTAACCACCAAGCCATCATAGCAGTACGGAAGAATGAGGTATCCGCAAACAAGTCCCCAGTACAGTAAAATCAAACTGAACCTGTGAAAGGAATCAGTACACAGTCATATGTTATATAACCTACTACAAAACATAAATATGTGAACTGGAGTACAGCAGTAAGCCCAGACGTGAGGTGTAATTGTAAGAGAGTGTTAAAATCCCCAATAAAACACAAGGACCCCATACAGTGTATGTACACATGAATCAAGGTTACCAGGCATATATATAAGATGTAATAAATAATAAATCAATGCCAAAAAGAAAATATAATGCAAAGTCTAATGTAAGCAATGCTAAGCATTGCACAGGCCAGCTTAGGAGGTGTAAGCAATGTGCAGGCCAGCTAACTCAATGTGCCCAGTGTTATACCCCGTTAAACAATGCCAACCTTAGCTAAGCAGGTTTGCCCATAGCCTAGCTGTTTCAGAACCAGCCAATCATAGAAAAGTGCGGGAAATCAGCCCTACTTAAACTCAACAGGCGGGAATACATCTCATAACTGGTTTTAGCTTCCCCTTGCAGGCATAATGGCAGTAAGGGGAGAAGGTGTGCACTTCCAGGCATAGCGCTGGTGCATCCAGGAGTCCAGAGTCATGGCAGTACTCCCTATCAAAGACCATGAGCAGAGACTGCTGCAGGGCCAGTACCAGGGTTCCCAATATAAGGCAAAAGCCTGGGACCATCTCGCCCGTGGCCTCACCAGTGCCACTGGCATACCCTGAACTGGTGAGCAGGTCAGGCATCACTATGCTGATCTGAAGTAGCGTAAGAGGAACGTCTTGGAGCAATGGATCCAAGAGGCTAGAATGGCAGGGGCTGTCCCAGCTGTGTGTAAGTATCACTCCACTATGTGTGTAATAATTGCCAACTCATGTATATCATGGATAGGTATGGCTAAATAGTCCTTTTATGTCCTCCACAGCTGCAAGTGAGCGAGCCGTTAACCAGGAGGCCCATGGAAGTCGCCTGGAGAAGTTGCGATGCGAGGCAGGTCAGTAATACTCCTGCATGCACTGTCATAGGAAATAAATCTAAAAGTATTAGTAAATTAATTGCCTGTATAAAACCTGTATTGTGTAAGGCAAGTACTGCATACACCGGATAATATGGCAGGAACAGTCTTATATAGTTTGTATGTAAATAAAAGCGCAATAGCCTGACAATAAAGGTCTAACTGCTGGACTGCATGTGTATACACTGGTATCATATGGTAATGTAGATTTGTAATCACGTAATAGTACTGTTGCATTAAGCACTGTTACCCACACTGTGCACCATACATGGAATGTGTAGGAATGCCTGTATATGACTGGTGTAATCCCCAGAGGCCATTTAGTACAACTGAGAGACATATAGACAGAAAACAGGAAAAAGGCAGACAACAAAACCCGAATAGCACATGCAACTGAGAACTGAACTGTTGTAATTTTAGCACACACAGCTATGGTTCGAATCCTGGCAATGGTAGTAGTCTGCATACAAAATCATACCCCACAACTGTACAGATATGTCCAGAATGTCCAGTAAAGTGGCCCATATCTGTTGCCTGTCAACCTGTCCCCCTAGGAAATCAGTGGGATGATCCCAGACATATAGGCAGCAAACAGGAAATACAACTGATTGACACACATCTATGAGAACAAAGCTGGCACACTAGCAACACCCCAAAACCTTATGAGAGCAAGAAGCCATGTATATCCCATTTACACCCCCATGTTGTCAAGCTGTGGCGAGAGCGGTTACAGTAACAGAGTGAGCTGTATGTGCATAACAGTAATGTGAAATCTGGTACTGTGTGTGGCAACATTCAGGTAGTGCTAACAAACATTCCTCCCACAGGTCTGTCAGCTACCAACACTGTGCACAGAAATACAAGAATGATACCCTGTACTGGTACTGTTTACTTTGCTATTGTATGGGATTTTGACTGATGCAGTTGCTCTGAATAATAAGGTATTACTCATCACTGTCGTCCACATTGTCCTGCAAAATATAACTGTCTAGGAAAACCTGTATAAGAGTGTTGTAATACAAGGTCAGAATGCAAAACCACAGGAGAATTATAAGACAGGAGGCAGATAGGAGATATACAGCATTATCTATATAGCACACACAACTTTGATGGACAGTGTTTACGTTGTACCAGACACAGCCGTGGTCTGAATCCTGGGAGTGGAAGTAGGCTGCATACAGAATCATACCCCACAACTGTACAGATAAAACCAGAATGTCCAGTATATGGGCCCATATCTGCGGCGAGTCACCCTGTCCCCCTGGGAAATCTGTAGGATGATCCCAAATGTTTAGGCAGCAAACAGGGAATACAACTGATTGTCATACATCTATGAGAACAAACCTGTCACTCTAGCAACTTCCAAAACTGTTATGAGAGTAATAAGCCAAGTATGTCCTATCTACACCCCCATGTTGTCACGCTGTGACCAGGGTGTGTACAGTAACAGAGTGAGATGTATGTGCATGATACTAATGTGTAATCTGGAACTTTGTGTGGCAATATTCAGGTAGTGCTAACAAACATTGCTCCCACAGGTACGTCGGATACGAACACTGCGCCTAGAAATAAAAACCTTGATACCCTGTACTGGTACTGTTTACTCTGGTATTGTATGGAATTTTGAGTGTTGCAGTTGCTCTGAATAATAAAGTATCACTGATCACAGTCACCCACACTGTGCTACATAATATAACTGTGTAGGAAAGCATGTATATGTGTGTGGCAAGTCACTAAAGTTTGAAGAGGGCAATAGTCTAGATATGTCCCGGTACACCTGCATGTAGTCAAGACATGGCTAGAGTCTATGCAGAAAGAGATGGACAGCTATGTGCACAACATCAACCTGGAATCTGGGAGCATGTGTAGAAACAGTTAGTGTTAACAAACATTTCCTCCACAGGTACACCAGGTAAGAGGTGTATACTGCAAGTAAAACCAGTTCATGTATAACGATGACGACGGCCATATCACAGTCCAAACTAAGGCTATAGGGTAGTGTAGTAATACTTGTAAAGTGTCCGCGGTGGTGGTGCTGCAGTAGCATTGTCGCCTCACAGTAAGACGCTGTCCGGTTCGATTCTCAGCTAGAGCGTCTTCTGCATGGAGACATGATTGAATGGGCATACCTTAGTTGAAGGTTGTGCGTCAGGCCTGGCAAGCCGGTATGTAAAAATCAACTGCCAATCATTAGCAGACCAGAGTTCCACTGTAGTGACCCCTAACTGGGAAAAGCTGAAAGACACAGTAATACTTGTAAAGTACAGATAAGAGCACTGACTAGGAAAGTAATGTGGACTAAAGGAATATACTAGTTGTTAATTGACATCTTTCGCTCCCCCCACCACATCTCCAACAATAAACTACATACCCACTTCAACCGGTATGTAATGACTCCACTGTTCTGATTATGTCCTATTGGTTGATAAATTTTTAAATTTGTTTTCATGCATGTGCTATACTGAATTATTCCAACACTGGTGGCATGGTGCCATCAATGTACCTGCATGCTGTTGTTATTACCACTGTGGTCGCACATATGCATGTGTTCTGTTTGCTATGCAACTGTTCCATATCTGGTGTCTGGGTTAATGGAATAGCTATGCATGCTGTTATACCTAACCCTGTAATGTGTTGACTATTACTAACCCACATGTAATGATAAAATCTAAACACTATAGCACGTTTGGGAAGGCCGGTCCCAGTGGTCCCACCTCAGCTGGCTGTGGCACTGGGCACCAGCATGTCTGGGGCCCAACCCGGGACCTCCTCGTCCATTGGTCCTGTACCACCTTTGGGTGGAACTACCTCAGGGGATGGGGGCGAACCCCCCTGGGAGCAGGAGAAGACAGAAACCTGTCACCCGTCGCCAGGTCCGGGTCATGGTGCGTAGTGAGCTCAACCAGCAGCTTGGTGATCTGCTATGCCAGCTCGAGGGCCATGTGTTGTGACTAGAGGGTCAGCCTGGCTCTGCAACTCAACCCCCAGCACAGCCACCTTTGGGGCTGTAAATGTGTAGTGGTGAGTGCCCATGGATGGGGACCTCAGTCCCACTGTTTCCACTAGGGGGATCATGGTCTTCTGATTTCCCAACACCGCTCCCCATCAAGGTGTATACCCCCCACATGTGTCATATAACACTCCTGTATGCGTCTTGTTTGTCTTGTCTGTTAACCTACCCAACCTACCTCCCCAAATATACCTACTATCCCTCCTCAACATCCCACTCTCACCTGAAAAAAAAGGGCAATCTGTTCCCAAAAAAAATCTCGCCCCATACATAGCTGTCCATTTTGCACACGTGTCTACTGGACATATGTAATCTGATCTAATTGGCATCACAACTTATTGTTGTCCCACCACTCTCCCAGGGGTTTGAGTGTCCAAATCTACCTCTAAATTCAGTGTATATGCACAGCTGTTGCTGTAGAAAAAAATGGGCAGCTATGGACCTTCCCTACACCCTTCCTGCACATCCCTAGCTATTTTCCTTTATGTCTTTCCCCTCTTTGTGCCCCTTTTTCACCACTTTCCTATCAACCCTTTTTTCTTTTCTTTTAAATAAATTAGTGTGGGGGGTAAGTGGGAGTAAGCACTTTTAAGCAGCAGTAAGCAGGTTTAAACCTGTTTGCGCAGGGGTAAGCAATGCCTACGCAGGTTAAGCAATTTGGAAGCTGAGTATAAGAAACTGTAACCGGAAGTTAGCAGTGCTTACCTCTGTGCAAACCCACGTAAACCTACTTACAACTGCTTAAAAGTACCTTAATCACTCTGTATTCAATGGCCCTTGTTCTGCCCAGCAACAAAATAAACAGCCTCTGGAAGGCTCGAGCTCAGGACCCTGCACACCATAGACAAAGTGATTTACCACTAAACCATGTCCAATATACATAACCCTGATGTTTTCACAAACATATCATCCAGCCCAGTCATTCAACAGTACAGGGAATGTTTTCCAACATGTAGATGTGTGTGTGTGTGTGTGTGTGTGTGTGTGTGTGTGTGTGTGTGTGTCTACTAATATCTAAATAGATATTATATATCTATATATGTAATATAGATATATATACAAAAATATATACAGAAATATATATATATATATATATATATATATATATATATATATATATCTATATATATATATATATATATATATATATATATATATATATATATATATATATATATATATATATATATATATATATATATATATATATATATATATATATATATATATATATATATATACATATATATGCATATATATGTATAGATGTATGCATAAGTATGCATATGTATGCATATATACATACATATGCATACATATATATATATATATATATATATATGTATATGTCTACATCTATACGTCTATATATACATATATATATATATATATATATATATATATATATATATATACAGCATTACAGATATATGTAAGCAGATATATATATATCTATATAGGTATACATGGACATACATCTGTAGATAAAAATGGGGACATAACAAAAACATATATGTCCACATGCACTGTTAATGGGGTTGAGAGGCTCCAAACAACATACGTCTTGTACGAATAGGTATCCCCCCTACAGCCAAACATGTCTGCCCTGAAATACACTACCAACTGTTGCAGATCCCATAACCAGGACCTGACACGACATGGGCACAAGATGTTAACAGTACTCCATCCCACCTGTTTGATGTCAGGCTGGTATCAGTAACATATCAGGCAGTACAGTCTGGCTCCCATAGGAAATGTCCAATGTGGAAGCAATCAACATCCCTAGGATACATATACACAGACGCATATATGCAGATACAGATATACATATATATATATATATATATATATATATATATATATATATATATATATGTATATATATATATATATATATATATATATATATATATATATATATATATATATAGATATATGTAACTACACATACACACACATAGATATGTATAGGAAAATACATATGTAGAAGGTGCACACTTTATGGAACAGCCACTATGCCTACAGTTACCTTCTTACCAACTGGACACTGTATGAGCCACCCATACAAATAACAATCGTTGCCAGCAACATATACCCACAGAGAGGTCAAAGGATATAACACCACACACAGGTTTTCATACATGGGAAAGCTTTATTTGTGTACCATTACAGTTGTATATGCAATGTCATATAGCTGTTTAGACACTGACATCCATATAAACAGAGTAATGCAACTGCGAAACAGTTATACTAATACAGTAGTCTGGAAAGGTTTACATATGTTGTTGTCAAGGCAGAGGCCTTCAAGTAGTACAATAGTAAAGACAGACTGAGCCACAGGATACCAAACAATCAACAGTAAGTAATGCAAATGTATAGTTCAGCAGCCTCTAGCTACACTCTGTACACAATCCCTTGGGGGTAAAGACCCCGGTCAACACAACAGGATGTAACTGTTACATAACAAGGCATAACTGACACCATCACAATCACATTGACAAACAGAACAGTCTGTATGGCAGGAGGCAGTAGGCCTGCATTTACGCAAGGTGGATTGTATGGTAATGTACATCCAGATACCTTAAGGCAGCTCACCCCTGATACCTCCACATGTTGTAACAACCTAGGTTAGTTATGATGCATTACCCCCTAGACTCAATAATACATGGCCATATACCACTGTTACATACACTGGCCTCTGGAATGCATAAGGGCACACATGTATTGTGTAGGTGAAGCTCACACATATATGGTCCCAACCCCACAGCATGTGTGGGGGACACAACAGCAGTGGACTTATGACAAGAATGGCAGCATGACATACAGCCCACTACAGAACAACCCCTGACAGCATGTCATATGTGCAAAGCCTGGTATGTAGGTGGAGGACAGAGGCTGGAACACAGGCCCTTGTCATACACTAAGCAAGTCACTGGTGTTACAGGATAGTCTGCAACATACCCTTAGTCAGGAATATGAAGTTAGAAACAGAAATGGATGTAGCCATGTACTGATAGCACTCAACACACTCACTGCCAGTGATATATCTGACACAAGACCTGTGTGGTGGACAAACAAAACATAATAGGCACACCTCTGGCCATCAAGAGGATAGGCCCACAGCTGAGAGCTATGCAGACATACTGCATTCCAAGTTAAACTTGTATGTACACAAAACCCTGTAACACCAGTGCTATACAATGCATGCAACTCTACTCACACTCTGTCTGTAGTTCTGTAGCTGGCCTGAGTATGCAGGTTCTCCTGTGAAAGGTATTGCTACCTGCTGTCTATAACACTGATTCCTACACACAGGAAGGATGTCCATTATACAGGAAAGGTAAAGGGACCACGCCCACATGATGTGGAGATTTATAGTAGGCGGTTGCCATGACAGTGGTAATTGGAGGTACTACACGGCATGATGCATGCAGGTAGCAAGTGGAGGACACTGACTGGTGCAGAGGACATCACCTGATCATGTGCATCACCTACAAAATCCATGTTGCAATCTATTCAAAGCAGCACAATCCATTTACTGGAGACAGACCAAGAGAGAGAGAGAGAGAGAGAGTGAAAGGCAAAGACAAAGCCAAAGTAAAAACAAATAAAAAAAAATAATAACATCCAGCAAACTATCCAGAACAGACATCATTCCCACAACAGGTATGTGAAGTATGTATGCATGTAATTGAATGTAGTACCTGGTCCATAATAATGGGATAGATGATGTGGAATGATTTATATGTGCCATCAGGTGTTGTTGTAATGATGTTCAACTGAAAAACTGCTATGGACAATAGTGTCTGTCCCTGTGGGTAGTGGGCCATAGCCAGCAAGTGTGCAGCTATGGACAATAGTGTCTGTCCCTGTGGGTAGTGGGCCATAGCCATCAAGTGTGCAGATCAGCACTGACTGACAAGATGTAAACCATCATAGTGTGTGTTGTGTAATGGGAAGTATGTATATTATGTGGCCAATAGCTGGTGGTGGAAGTAATGCCATTATGATGGACACGTGGGACCCACAGCCCACCACTTGCAGGATACTCAGTTTAATCTGTAATGCAGCATGCATGAATGCCATAGGTGTGTAATAGAGTGGCCTACAATCTGGTCCTACATATACCCCCTATTGTCAGGCTGTGTCCATATGTGGCACCTGTCTGTGTTGTAGCAAGGCAGAACAGTGCAGCTGTGCAGGAAGGTGTTATGACATTCTGGACCTGATGTCTGAATGTACCCCACATATAGGTATGCATATGCGTACATATGTACACATATATAAAATATAAAAAAAAAAAAAAATATATATATATATATATATATATATATATACATGTATGTCCACAAATATACAAATACCCATGTGTAGACATATATATGAGCACATATATACATCACATATATCTACACATATATAGATATACACCTATATGTGCATGTCTATATATATATATATACAAACACACACACAAACATATATGTATGTAAATACATGTCCCCTATATTGCTACCACAGTGCTGCATGCTATGTGTGAGGAAACAGCACACATAGCAATACACACAGATATCTACAGCTGGCAGTGTGTGCAACATGGACGGTTATGTCACATGTGAACCCTTGTTGGGACCACATTTCTCTCGTCTGTGAAGTATGGAATGGGAATATGGGGAAGTATTGCAGGTATAGTTGTGCAGATGGTCAGGGTTGGTAGATATTGAGGATGGTCTACAGGGGAGGTATGTGACACATGTTGTGGGTAAACACCCTGGATGGTGTGTGCAGCCTGTGATGTGGATGCCCCATGGGCCCCAATATGGACACAATGGGAACAAGCCTCCCTCCCACTGCTACTCACAACAGCAGTCCATGTCCTGAAGGTGCCTGGCCTGGAGGCTGAGCAGGAGGAGCATGTTGGCCCTGTGAATGTGTACTGGGTTCCTCAGAGTGATGTAGCACATCCCACATGTGTCTGTGGAGTCTGTTATGGAACAGACCCTGGACCTGACCTCAGGGGACAGGAACATGTCTGTGTGTGCCCCCAAAGGAATCAACATCCCCTGGGTTGGTTCCACCTGACGGTATTGTAGGACCAGTACATGAGCAGGCCCCAGGGTGGGACATACATGTGATGTGGCCGGGTAACATGGGCAGATGGGTTTGGAGAGGTGGTTCTGCTGGGCAACAGCATGGAGCTAGGACTTATGCACGAATGTGCAAAGTTCCAAATCCATAATCACCGAACATATATTAACGAAAGCTCTTTCACTGAAAAAGCGCTTTTGTTAATATGTTAAAAAAAAGAAACAAATCTACATTTATGCATTGGGGAGGCTTCACCACACAACCCCTACTTTAATATTCTCACTCCAAGACCACACTACAGTGAGGAAAAGGGAATGTTCCCTTATCCACACCATAGTGCGGTCTAAACAAACATGCTACGCAAAAGTGCTTCTTCGGTGAAAAGCACTTTCGCGCAAGTATGCCAAACTGAAATTAGTTTAGGTGATTTTGTCTTTGGGGATCTGTACGGATCCCAATAGCACATATGCATGCTATTGTGTCACTGTTATAGAACATATGTTGGTAGTAATAGTCTACACAATCCTGGAACATGTCCAACAGCATGCATAGATATCCCCAATATCACAGAATGTCAGATGTGCAACAATCACAAAGCAGCCATACCACAGGCATATATGGGACCATAGTGGCCCTGACAATAGCATGCAGGTGAATAATCTGTAACAGGCCAGCAATCATAGTGTCCACACAGGGAAAATGGCTACAAACACATAGCAGAAAGCGTTGTACAATACAATATCTGTCCCACTGGTAGGTAAGCTGTAGCTATACCTGAGTTGTGTGTACAGTTTGTTGTCACAGTTATGGTGGGGGTGACAGAGATGTGTATTAAGAACTGTGGTAACCTTGCTGTATGAGTTGCTCAGACCTGTTTCCATCTTAATGTCTTTCAGCCAAGATGTCACATGCACAGCTACCATCATATTCAGCTTCTGCAAATGAGATACTGCTCACACATTTAATACAGCACTCCCTGTCCTGTTTGGCCAGGCGGCCCATGAGCAGCAGGAGTGGACCACCCTGTGAAATGACCTAATCCACAAGGTCAATGACGTCGGACTGCACAACCGCAATTATGAGCAGGTCCATCATCATTGTTCTGGCCTGCTTCCCAATGCCCATCAGCATGCTGCTGCAGCCTGAAGGATCACCTCGCCATGGGGGAGGCCACACCTGCCTGTCCAGACAGCCACCAACCGCCAGACACATTTGTGGAGGTGGATGCCACCCACACACTGGCCGAGGAACATGCAGGTAAGGCCAAAGGGCACATCAGTAAACCACTGTTGCATATACATCCACATCAGTACAGGTAGATCATGCATATCTAACATGTCATAGTTATATTGTGTTGCTGCATAGAAGTGATAAACAGATGTCCATATGTGGTAGTATTGTGAAAATGTACCATTGATGTACTGTAATACTGCACCCACCCTGTAGCACTGCCATAGGTGTGGCCACTGACATTGCATCTCTCACCCTCTTATGTAGGTCCCTCCAGGATACCACCAAGTCAGCAGCCTGTAGCTGGTGAGTATGGTTTATGTAGATGCTTTCCAACATACCAGGCATGTAATGGCGATGGTATATTCCATGCACACTTCTAACATGCCTACCCAGAATGCATGCTGTACATGTGCACGTATTGTTGCTGTGAAATGCATGGTGTCACAGAGGTGACCATGATGGGGTATTGGAAAGGTATGTCAGACACCTGCATGATAACTAGCATCCTGTCATTGAGGAATGTGTCCACAGGGAGTAATATAATGGTGGGAGACATGGCCTACAGTAGGGACATTTTCAGAACAACACCCATATACAGTGCAACACCAGTGTATATACCTATAGGACAATGGCAACTGCTGCAGAGATACACTATGACATAAGGCATTAGAGTAGTCCACATTATCAGCTGGGACTAGGCTGTAACATGTGGTGTTCAGTGTATGGGACAATGCAAAATGACACACATGTGTAGGGCTTACCTGTTATCCATCTGCAAAAAAGCTGAAGGGGGGGTGTCAGCATGACACACTAGTGCACTGCAGCAGGGATCCTAAGGATGCTAGGAATGGCTCTATCTGCACATAGTCAGGTTCAGGACCTGTGGCAGCCATAACCCTACCCCCACAGCAATAGTGACGGCAGTGTGTGAACACCAAGGGGAGTGCACATGAGTAGACCTTGCAACCATGCAGAATAGGGGGACATGTGTAGGGCAGACTGAACATACACTGGCAAATGCAGATGGGCCATGCTGGTATACCCCTGCCAGGAGTAGTGACTGCTGTAGTACAAACAACAAGAGGTGCAATAAACTGTCATGATAAGGGTGTGTACACATATGCCCACACGGTGTGTATGCATCGTGGTCAGCATCTGCATACCTAACACATTCCGTAGACACTGCATGTGAAAGTACAGGACATATGTCACATATCGGGCTCATGTACAGGTAAGATATGCAGTGATGTGGTCCCATGGCAGATCAAGGATGGGTGCGTCAAATCAATAAAGGTGTGTACACCCCCCCCCATAGCCATGGTATGCTCTGATGGTTGTCAGTGTAAGAGTATTGGATTGGTCATACATGGTCCATTGATGTTAAGAGCTGTGCATCAGACAGGCATTCACAAATGACATCTGTCCACATATCATAACAGGTATGTGTTGCTGGAAAACATAAGGGCTGTGAGCATTAAAGCTGATATAACCGATACAGTAGTACACATTCAGCAATGGGCCGTACACCTGTGAGGTGTGGTGCACAGTACATGGCAGGGTGCAGAACAGGTGCACAGAAATACCGTGTTCATGGGCGCAGTGGTATCCAGGGGAAGGGGCATCACCTACTAACACAGCCCATGCATCACACACATGTGTACTGTTGCCAGCATGGATTGACAATAGCTGCACTACATGCTGTCATGTACCATATGTTATGCATGTTGACAGAGGGGTAATAGGAGGACTGTGTGTACTTTCACTGTGCAACCTCACCTGAATATATGTGTGTGCATCCTGGTGGGTAGTCAGTTTGTAGGGTCACTCTGGTGAAGTGGAGGGAGATTGATGCATGTAGGATGTTTGTGTGCATGTATGTGTGTTTGTGTGGCTGACCATGTATGTAAATGTGTGATTGTCGGGTATTCATACAGCAGTACCTCCCTCTTGGATCATGCAGTACATGTCCATGGACTGCCATATTACACACCAGGAATACTTTTCATGTGTGTAATCACAGGACAGCTGATAGTATAATATGGTCTGTAGCATGGAACAGGCATCGAGAGGGAAGGTAGACACCAGATGCACCCTTAACATCACAGTCAGCATAGAGGTCACCTACAACCCATGTAAGCAGCACTACAGGTGCATTGTGAAGTACTAGTCAACACCAGGAAGTCTATTCAAATATTACTGTTGTCACATGATAGGCTAAATGAGCAGCATATCTGACATGTACAGAGCATTACATACACGACACACCAGTGGGTGATATTATGGATAGAACATAGTAGCCCACACATATAGGGCCATGCTCATGATGTCTGGACATACAGAGGGTGCATACCAAATGACAGCAGTGAGGCCATGTAAAACCACTACACACAGATCAGGCAGGTAAAGTAGTAACAGGTCTTGTGTTGTGACCGCTTGTGTAGGCATTTAGAGGACTGATATGTTAATGAGTGGTATCAATGTGTGTATATTAACAAGTGTGATGCAGGATGGGGTACCACATGGACATATATGTGGAACTGTCTGTAAAGCCACAGACAGGTAGGTATTACGGAGATGTATGTGTGTGTGGACTGTTAGGCAATGCTGTGCAGGTTTTAAAGTGCCAATATTGTTTTACCCCACAGGTGGCGAGTTGGGTCAGGGTCCCGCCTGCATCCAATCTGATGTTAGTGTCCATACAGACACTGAAGATGATGACAGTACTGTTGAGGCACAGGTGGGGTTGTCAGGGGCCAACACTGCACCAACATTTGACATCCCCCTTTTAGCCACCCTAACCCCATACACAGTTTCAGTGCCTATACACACCCCATCAGCAGTGGCCATAGTGGAGGGACAGCAGGCATTTGGTGGCAGTGCACAGGAAAGTGTGGTAACCATGCTTACTATGTCCAGTTGCAGTAGGCATAGCTGGATGTCCGGCAGGGCACCACATAGGCAGATGTCCCAGGGTGCTCGAGGTAGGGCCACTGGACATCATGCCCCTGGCAGAGGCAACGTAGCTGGTACCAGCAGGTGCATGTTTCAGGCTGTCATGGTGGCGCAGATACATACAGAACATTACACCAGACAAGATCTGAGGCTGCAGAGGGCTGCTCTCACATCTGCAAGTGACAACACCCGTGAACTGGCTGATGCCATCCATGGATTAACTGAATTCATGGATAGATGGTCTGATGAGATGATGGCCCTCATTGACCATGGTCTGTCCGTGCTTGAATGTGTGGTGGGAGTGTGGCGATGGCCGTGTGGATGTAGGCCAGCAATGCCAACAGCTGGCAGTCAATGTGCAAGGACACCAAGGGGCTCCCGTAGTGGCAGTACCAGCCTTGGCACTGCAGGGGGGGCGCTGTCCACACCACACTACAGCAGGCCATGAGCATGTGATCCTGGCCAGTCCCAGGAGGGACGTGGTACCAGCAGACATTTGTCATCATCAGGTGAGAGTAGCACATCGAGACCTGTACCTGGATGTGCCCAAGGAGCCCCTGGCAGGCATAGTCCATGTGTCCATGGCCGGAAGCAGTGAACTGCACACCCTGCCAGGTATGGTCTGCAGCTGTCCATAAACACCTGTGTAGGGCAGCTACATGGCAGAACTGTGTGCATGCATACCCACACACTATGCAAACACACTTAGGGCAACCTCATACCTACCCATACCACAGCACCACGCCCAGCTCACCACAGTACACACTTCATCCACACACATGGTGTCAAATATATGGCCCACCCTCAGCCTCTGGCAAATCAACATCACACCCTGTGAATATGATGATACCTGTGCCACATCTCTGTCATCCATACCATCAATGCAGGGACAGACTAATATGGTTCTGATGCACACAGTGACTGTACTACAGTGTACCACAGTACTGCAGTGTAACATGTAAGGAGTAAAGTGTAATGCCTATATGGCAGGTAGTGTAGCAGTCCAGCAATGATGCATTATAGCTGTTAGTAAGACTGGTTGATTGCGGTCCCTATAATGTTATCCATTTGTGTTGTAGGTGTACATGTGTCAGCATGAGGATGGTCTGCAGTCATATTCCACAATGGGGTATGGCACTGTGGTGACACCATGGCTGTGACATATCTGGGGTACAGTTGAACACATGTCACAAGTTACTACAACAGTTATTGCCTGTACCACATGGACAGGTGACCCACTGAGGCATGTATATCCTGCAACCTGTTGTAGACCCATCCACATACATGCACACTGTTACTTGGCACCACTGGAGCTAGACCCCTACCTAGCTATGTAGTGATACTGAAGTGTGTGGCTTACATTGCACACACCACACAGCGGTTAGGGTGAGCTGTGTCCCAGGTTACGTTACATGCAGAGCATCCCCAGACATGTACAGTATGCTAATAGGTGATGTAATGGGTGCATATGGACAATACATAGTGTGACATACCTTCATATACACATTAACAGACACATAACAGCCAGATACACATCCGAGATACCAGGGCCTATCGCTGCTAACTAACTTGGCTGTGTGTCCAATGTGTTACAGGTAGGCTGCACACAGCACATGCATAACTAACTGGCTTGGCTTGTGGTATCAGTTACCTGTATGGTTGATGGAGACAGTGGTAACCATAACGTGGTACATGGGACACATACCGGGTGTACCTTGGTGTAATGACAGTGTACACAGCACCCACTTCCCCCCAGTGGATATTGTATTCCTTGAAACCTATGATGACACTCTGCCATACCCACCATCACACATTGGCCATGACTGCAATACAACCCATAGTACACCCCAACAGTGGTACTACAGGGATATGCATCTAATGCACATGCCACACAAATAGTAGGGTATTGCATTGACATGCCTCACCTATGGGCATCAACAACACTATCTGTACTACTGTGTGGCAATGGGTATTATAATAGGAGTATGTGGCCTCGGAATGCTGTACTCTACAGAAATACGGACATGCACAACTATGCACACATGCCAGAACATAATGGGTATCCAATGCCTCTCAACCCATTTGCAAAACACTGTTGTGCTGGTACTGCAAGGCTTGTATAGCCGGTACGGGGAAGAGCTTAACAGGGTACATGTACTGTCCCATACAGCAGCAGTCACAACTGACTCTGGCAATGGGTGTTGCATTGGTTGTGAAGGCCCTCATGGATTTCCCAAGTACAGGTGTGCTAACACACAGACACTGCTATACTCAGTCATGCACATGTACACATCTGTCAGTACAGGGGTGCATCGCTGCAGGTGGTCATAGCTTTGTACCTAGCTATTGTCCAAGGGGAGATGGTTGTGTAAGGGTTGTGTGTACAGTGGTATCCTCCCACCTGTCAGGTGGCAGCAGGCAATCTATCAACAGACACTACTGTGGTGACCCTCGGGGTGAGAATGACATGCATCAGCCAATCCTCCAGGTGTCGGCTGTATATGGCCACTGAGGTGAACAAGTTGACATGTATGCAACATGCATTACAACAGACGGTTAGTGTCTGTGATGAGACCTGTACCAAAGCATGTTCTGTTGACTGTGATAGTGTAGTGGAGGTACCCATGGCATATGGTGCGTACAGGGTGACATCTCCTATATGTGCCAGTTCTTACACAGCTGGGCAGGCATGTCAGTGTCAATCAAGCTTAGGTTGCCTCTACATATCCCAGCTGGATACCTGCCATCTGCACATCTGTACAGTGACTGACCGTCATCAGCTTGGCAAGTAGTTATGCAGTAGGATGAGTGTGTTGACAGATAGATGTCTGACAACAATATGTATGCCATAACTACATGTCAGAAGCCCTCAATAACATGTGCTGTACAGACTGTAGTCTACAGTTACATTCCACATGAGGGATCATTACCCAGTAAGGGGTATATACTGTGACACAGCTCACACACCAGGGATACAACAGGGAGGCCTCAATGTCAAGCTATGCCTGCAGGTGTGCCTGCTGTCAGTACTACATTTAGCACTCTGCTCTTGCCTGGGTAAGCAATGTCAACCGTAGTACTGCCATGATACATTACATGCCAGTGTAACAGCACGTACCCTGGGCTACTACACCTATATGTAACACATTCACACAGATAACAGTGCTATACAGGCCTCATATACATCTGTGTCCCACACATGACACACACCCCTTGCTACCGTAATGACAGCACATAGGTGCGTGTATTGTACATGGCATTACATACACTTATTACAGATGTCATTACCCTGCTATGTTATCAGACTGGGTGGTGTGACTTGGTTACCAGAGCTAAGCAATGCTTAGCAAATATCAACATTGCTGCAATATAACAGCTGAGCTTATTTGCGCACTGGTAGGTGAAGCCTACACTGCGTAAGCGCCTGTACATTTACCCGTAGCTTAGCACCGCTTAGCTTCACACAAACCAACACAAACCCACTTAAAGCTGCTCAAAACTGCCTTAACCACTCTGTATCTGACAGCCCTTGTTCTGCCCAGCAACAAAATGACTCTGTACACTAAAGTCACAACACTTAACCACTATGCCATGACCACTGTGAAGACAGCTGTTGTTTTACCAATATAGCTGTCAATACACATAATGAGTAGTATTGAACAATTGCCTTTAATTCCTATATTGTGTAGTCCTTGTTATTAATAGTGTTGTCCTTGTTATTAATATGACTTGTGCATCACATATGTTGTTTTATCATAATGTACACATAGCAGATACATACAGTGAGACACATCTGGGAGGGTATACACAACCGTGAGGTTTACACATGACAGGAATATGGTTATATACATATAATAGGTCTATATATGTCTACATGTGCATACAGATGTATACTCATACATATGTCTGCATACACATCTGTATAGTGCAACATATGGCCATGTGTACATCTCTTTGCTTGTACACACACACACACATATATATATTTGTTACATGCCTAGCAGCTTAGTGTACTTACCCAGTGAGATGCCATGTCTATATATATATATATATATATATATATATATATATATATATATATATAGCTATATAAGTATACACATTCTATGTGCACAGATATCCCTAGATATGTTGGTATATATGTAGATATCTATAACTATATGTGCATGCATAGCTATTCTGATATACCTACTATTGTCAATATATAGGTAGATATCCATAAGTATACATGCATATGCAGCTCTATCTGTATATGTGTAGACATATATTGCTCTGTATATGTATATATCTGAGTGTTTATATGTATATATGTACATATACATATCCATCTGTGTATGTCGATATGTATATGTGTATATATCTATATAGATATCTGGATAATTATATATACATATATGCTCACCATATGTCCTGAACATGGAGTGGAGCCCTACCTCAGCCCCTATAGTCCAACTTCATAGTGCAAGGAGATGTCAGGTATGTATTGCAGGTACATATGTAGACTACTGCTACTGTAATAGGGATTGTCTTCACAGACATGGTGTGTCTGGGAGGTCACATCTGCTTTTAACATGAGCACCATAGGCTACTGACAGACATCCTAAGGACATCATAGTACAGTACCACTGCTAGCACAGTAATGCTCCAGTGGACTACAGCAGAGATGTTGGCCAATATATGTGAACAGGCTGACACACTCTGGACAGTCCAGAGGTATACACAGAACCCCTTAGTGCAAGACATGTGGACCAAGCCTGACAATGTGGATGTTAACAGCCATGTAGATGGGTATAACACATATCTACTGGTATACATTTGCCCCCACAGGTTATGCATTCACAAACCCCTGTCTGTCCTGACACATAAGTGCTGGTACAGAGGTATCATGGCCGCATACTACCCACTAGTTATTGACATACATCTGTATAGCATCCCACTGCTTTGTCTGACATACATGACTGTTATGGTGGCCCAGGAGAAGTACATCTGGCAAGTATCTGGACATGGCATCTCATTGGGTAAGTACACTAAGCTGCTAGGCATGTAACAAAGCACTGTGCAGGCTACAGGCAGACTGGCTCAACACTGGCCTACATTTCCTAAGGGGGAATACACATGTACCTGCATATATAGCAGGCTCTACAGACATGTCACAGCACAGAGTAACATACACCTGTGTGAAAGTGCATAACCACAACCAATGTGAACACAGCCGCAGCCACATATGGTAAGCTAGCATAACATTACAGTATATGGACTACCTGTTCAACATCATCCTCATATATGCCACTCACACACTAACCCTACATATACTGGCCGGCTACACAGTGTGGTCTGATGCCTGTCTGTGGTATGGGACATGTGTGTGTTTGGCCCAACAAACATGTAATCCGATAGGGTAACATACAGTGGAGCAGCATGTAACATCAGATAGACCAAGACCAAGAACAATGACATCTACCACAGTCTGTGCACAGGCCAAGGTACATATTAACAATACACACACTGTTGACAATCACCATAAGTACACAGACCTCAGTACTGTACACACAACCACAAAATGTCCAGGTTATGTCATCAAATATAACCCTTACTATACATAACTTGTAGCAGTCTGATATCTCACTGGCTTGTTATCAGATATGTAGTCACTAAATATGGTCTACAGCACATATGCATCTCTTACTGCATGGCATATGTACAAAGGTTGACAGAGCTGTGGCTGGAGGCACAAACACAGGGCTAATCTTGACATGTTGCTGTGATAACCTCATACATTTACTGTTGTAACAGGGTGTGTTGCAATGTATGTCCTATGAGGGATATGAAGTCAGTAACTCTCACGGCTGTCACTATCTACAGACTGCAATCCTCACACTACCTTCTGCAGTTCACAGATAGGTGCTCTATGGGTAACACATGAAACAAAAGGCACCACACACTGCCCAGTCTGCAGATGACCCTACAGATGGGGATTTCCTCATAAACATATCACTGACATGACAGGTGTTAAAACATGTAGGACAGCCATATAGACACACACCCTGTTAAACCATTACCCCAAATGCAGTATAGTAGCACTTACAGTGTGTAGTCAGGTCAGGCACATCCCCCACCTGTGTGTTGGCTGGTTTTCACAGTGTATGTTGTTAGAGGTAAATCCCCAATCCATCTGAGATGCTGTTTGCCAAACAACAGATCAAGTTCCTGCTCACAGTGAATGAAAAGGCCCAACACAAACATGATGTTCCTAGATATTGGAGTGTGTTTCCATGCAATTGGCTATGGGAATATTACCACAGCTGTTCCACATGCAATCAGCTAGAGGAGGGCTGCAATTCATGCAGAGGCCATCAGCTGATAATTAGCATCACTTAAAAATACACATGCTACTGCCTAAGCAAAGTAGGTGCAAGTCTCCACATCCACCAGACAGGGAGTGAGAGAGGCCGACAGAGGCAAAGATAAGTCAGGGAGGGGTGGGAGAGTAAAACTTAAGAGTGTTTGTGCCACACACCTACCAGTACAGGGTATCAAACCCCTGATGACTATGTAGTGCTATCACATGTCTATGCAGTTATTAGATATGCCACATAGGTGACATGTTGAGGAGCCCTCCAAACTTATATGTGATGTTGAGTGACATGTGCAACAGTGATATGGTAGCTTTTGGTAGGTGTAGTACACGTGGCTGCCCCCATGAACAGGTGTCAGCATCAACAAAGCCACACTCTCACAGGGATGCCCACACATTGACGCACTTGGCAGGGCCAGGAATACAACTCATCACTAGTGAGATTGCCACAACACAGTATTGTGCAGGTATCACATGCACCACAGTGGTCATACGGAGGTTATATGGGCAAAGGGTATGTGGAGGTGTCTGACATCAGACAGCATTGTCCAGTATGCCAATAGGGCAATGGGGGTTGTAGTGAGTGTGAATATGGTCACAGGCATCATACAACACACACACAGGGTGCCAGTACTGACATGCATGGGTGCATTGCTTCATGGATGTGCAGTAGTCGACTGTGCCAGATGGCTATACAAGGCTAGGTGATGGGTATACCTTGGCATCAAGCCACATGACAATGGTATGCAGTGTGGCTCAGGGGGGGTATTGTCCGGATTTGCCCACACAGGTGGGTATTGTATACACCATCCAGTCACCTGGGTAACTATTGCATGTGGCCAATGCTGTGCATTGCTTGCCATGTATGTGTTCCTTAGTCCATGACATGGATGGTGTCGAGGGTGTACACACCTCCCACATGCATGTACAGTGACATGTGGAACTGTACATGGGGTGTCTGGCCCATGTTGTGTACACAGATTGTTGTCATCAGATGTGCCAGTCCTGGCCTCATGTGGTGGGAACTGTTAATGGACAGCAGGTTGACCCTGCACCTACATTGATAGCATGATACCGGTATTTCCTGGTGTCAGTGGCATCTGTCCATACAGGGCATGTTTTTCAGGCATGGTATGTCCTTTGTGGGTCACATTTGATGGTACCACAGGTGTTGCAGGTGTCCAGTGGGGAACATGGGGAAGATGCACTGTTGGCATGTACATGCCTATTGGACTGTTGGACAGGGTGCCATGCCCTCTGTAGGCCACTGCAATCACACCATGGTTACTATCAGTGGGCAATATGCAGGGTACTACCAACATAGCGGCTGTTGCCTAGGCAAGTGTGTGTATGAGACATGGGTTGAGAATGTTCTGTGAGTAATAGAAGGGTTGCTAACTTTGTTCACCTGGCCTTGATGTCACATGTAGGGGTATGGATGTGCACCCCAGCCTCTTGGCTATTTCACATCTGTTATCCCTTTACGGTGGACATTGTGATGTATACTAGGGCCACCATATAAGAAATTTGCAAAATCCATTGTACATTGAGTCCAGCTGTTACACACACACAACCGTTTCAACACAGGATACGAATGACAAACACAGAGACACACACACACACACACACACACATGCACCTGTCATGTCTGGGATTAGAACTCCTACCTAAATAGTTTATTACACTACAGCACTACGCAGTTATAGGATGCTCCATGGAGATTACTGGAGTACTTCTTCCCCAAAGGTGTATTTCACAGTGAATGACATCAGCAGGATTGCCAAAGTAGGGCATTTGAATTGTAGTGAGTGTGACTAGCCTAGAATGCATTGCTCCCTACACAGACATAGAAACACACACAAAACATCAACAACTGCCATGTGTGGGAAAAAAACCCTACCAGGGTTCTATATCACACTACAGCATGAAGCTGTTATAGGACTCGCCACTGGGATTACTGGAGTACTCTTTCCCAAAGGTATATTTCACAGTGAATGACATCAGCAGGATTGCCAAAGTAAGGCATTGATTTGTAGTGAGTGTGACTAGTCAAGAATGGACTGCTCCCTTCACAGACATAGAAACACACACAAAAACATCCACAACTGCCATGTGTAAGAATAGAATCCCTACCAGGGTTCTATATCACGCTACAGCATGAAGCTGTTATAGGATGCGCCACAGGGATTACTGGAGTACTCTTTCCCCAAAGGTGTATTTCACAGTGTATGATATCAGCAGGATTGCCAAAGTAGGGCATTTGAATTGTAGTGAGTGTGACTAGCATAAAATGCATTGCTTCTTACAAAGACACATAGACACAGACACACACACAGTTGCCATGTCTGGGATTATAACTCCTACCTAACTAGTTTATCACAGTACAGCAGAACGCAGTTATAGGACACGCCATGGAGATTACTGGGCTACAGCTTTCTGAAAGGTGTATTTCACAGTGTATGACATCAGCAGCCTTGCCAAAGTAGGGCATTTGAATTGTAGTGAGTGTGACTAGCCTAAAATGCATTGCTCTCTACACAGACAGAGACATACACACACAGTTACCATGTCTGGGATTAGAACTCCTACCTAACTAGTTTATCACACTACGGCAGTACGAAGTTAAGGGATGCGCCACAGAGATTAGTGGGCTACACCATTCTCAAAGGTGTATTTCACAATGAATGACATCAGCAGCCTTGCCAAAGTAGGGCATTTGAATTGTAGTGTGTGTGACTAGCCTAAAATGCATTGCCCTCTACACACACACACACCGTTGCCATGTCTGGGATTAGAACTCCTACCTAACTAGTTTATCACACTACAACAGTACGCAGTTATAGGACATGCCACAGAGATTACTGGGCTACAGCTTTCTGAAAGGTGTATTTCACAGTGAATGACATCAGCAGCCTTGCCAAAGTAGGGCATTTGAATTGTAGTGAGTGTGACTAGCCTAAAAAGCATTGCTCTCTACAAAGACAGAGAAACACACACACACACACACATAGTTGTCGTGTCTGGGATTAGAACCCCTACCTAATTAGTTTATCACACTACAGCAGTATGCAGTTATAGGACGCGCCACGGCGATTACTGGTCTACACCTTTCCCAAAGGTGTATTTCAAAGTAAATGACCTCAGCAGGCTTGTTATAGTAGGGCCATGGGGAGGGCAGTATGTGTGCATGGGCCATAACCCATTCATCTAGAGGTTGACACACCACATGCAGGCACACACAGGGTTATATTCTACAGGTACATGTATACAGCTGCTGGTTGACTACTTCCTTGTACAGTCATGTTGCACAGCTAGCACTTGCACCACATAGTCTGTAATGCTGGCGGATACTGGTGGCTAATGTCTACAGTGAGTGAGTGACATTTACATCTCATGTGGTTGTAGCCATTTGGCTGTGTGCTGGGTGGGACAGGCCTCATAATGGTTGGCTCCTTGTCACAGTCACTCTCTTCCACACATCTACATCTGTCTACTTTTGGCTTATTATAGTGTGTTGTCCTTGGATATGTGTCTGTATTCCTATCCACTGTGTGGTGTGAGCAAGGCATGACTGGTGCATACTGTGGAGTGTATGCACTAATATCTGCAAATGCCAGATATGTATGGTCCACTGTTGTTTGCAGACATGGGCTTCATTTGTTTGTGTGTGAGCATGTCCAGTATGGCCTTCTGCATTGAATGTGTGGATCGATTCCAGGTAGTTTGTACTCCAGGGCAGACCTTTGTGTTGTACACCTACAGGTAACAGACTTTTTCTCCAGGGCATCCGTCGATCGTTTGGCAATATGGGGACAAACCATGCAGGGGATAGTGTGTACTGCAGGTGATTCTGTCTGTGCTGCTTCAGCTGGATGGTACTGCTGTTAGCAGAGATATTCAGATATGTGTACTGTTATACACTGTGATGTTTTCTATCCTCATGTACTGTCAGGTGGACATTCTTACTCACAGTGATGTCTTGGGGGACAAGGGTGACTGCAGCTGTGTCCAGTATTGTGGGCAGACACCTATGTATTCATGGTAAGTTATGCCATTCTGGAGGGGGAGCTGCAGACACTTGCTGCTGTGTCTGTGTATCTGGTTCAGCACCTTGGTACAGTGCTGGCAGAGGATCCCATACTTGTACACCCATCAACATGACAGTATGGCCTTATCTTGCTGTGGCAATGCCTCACAGCTGTACAGATTTGCACAGGTTATCCAGAGGCAGGGGCCATTGGTCAGGACACTACCTCTACTGTGGTGTATGGGCAGATGTGTAGCCACCCATTTATGTGTTTGTAGCCAGGGATACTGTGCGCACACAGCTTGGTGTCGGACCCTGCAAATCCCATGCTGCCCATGCTCTCACCCCCCGTCTGTTATTCTAACTTCTTCCATACATTATGCATACATTCTCTGATACTTTCACTAAGGATATCACCCCATCACAGGTGTGTGTTAGTGTTGGTCCCCAGTTCATGCAGTGGGACATGGTAGACATGTTACTGTGGTTTGTCCATATGACCTTGCATATTGCTTATGTGGAGTGTGTTATGTTATTTGGGTGTCCATGACATAACATGTATTGGCAGTATGTGTAAGACACAGGCCTTTGGCAGAGGCCTGTGGGCCATTAGGTGTTGCTGCAGGCCACATGTGGCAGGCCGTTGCATTCTGTCAGTCCTACAGTCTCAGACCACCATACAGTATATTCCCTCTGGGGTGACAGGGTAGGTGTGCTAGATGTTCATGCCAATACCTTCTATCAGTCTTGATCAGGTGGTGTGGATGCTGGCAGGGTGCTACCTACAGCTAGGGACACACCTGCATGGGACACCTGCACTGCATGCTGCATTCTTCCGCTATTGCCATGTACAGGTGGGGTCATATTGTACCCATTCCCCACAACAGGGATATGACCAGAGAGGTACCCATGGGTGGTGTTTGTGTGAACTAGGTGCATGTGTGCCATGGACACTACTTGCATCAGACACACAGATATGCATGGGACATTCCAGTTATGCTGGCATGTGCAGGTACATCAGCTGTTTCCCAATACATCAGTCCTACCTCCTTTGTGATCTGCAAGTGTTCAGGCAGACAGCACTGGTGTCCCCTACTACAGGACCAGTTAATGTTTACATCCACGACATATTTTTCGAAATATAATAAAGAACCAGATGAGTAGGATAGATAAAATTTGTAGTGATAAATTGGATGCACTTAATATATTGGATACTCAGAGGAAATATTTCATGGATAGGGGTTATCCCTTAAAGTTGATTGATGAAATAAGTAAATCCATATCCGATAACATCATACCTCAGACTAAAAAATTTTTTAGTTACCATAGATCTATTAAAAATATGGCCAATACTCTATCTTATGATATAAAATTTACTAATGATGTGCAATATTTGACTGATATAGTGAGGGGAAACTGGAAGATTTTACTTTCAGATACGTCTGTATTGGAAGTTATCAGTAAGAAACCGGCATTTAGATTCATGAATTGTATGAATTTAAAAAGACTTTTATGTAAGGAGAAGTTGGTTTTTACATCCACTGACATTAGATCTCAGATGAAAACAGGCACTTTCCCATGTGGAAAATGCTCTTTCTGTGGTCATATCTCCAAAAAATGTGGATTCACACCGCCAGGCACTGGAGTGAGTACGCTATCTATGTTTTATGCAAATTGCAATACTAAAAATGTGGTCTATCTTGCCACCTGTACTCTCTGTGATAGCTACTATGTGGGATTGACCTCACGGAGACTAAGGGATCGAATATATGATCATGTTTATAATATCAGAAGAAATAATCCTAATAATGCCTTGGCCTTACATTGCAGTACCCACCCTAAGCACAGTTTTGTGTTTCAGGTACTACAGGTAGTAGATCCCAATAGGAGGGAGGGTGACCACATGAATACCTTGGAAACTTTTGAACTAAGGTGGATCCTAAGACTCAAAGCTCACATATCACCAGGTTTGAATACCGTGGTCAATCTTCGACCAGCCTTGTTAGGGCCTAGCTAATCTGATCCGCTTTGTTATGTTTAATCTGAGTATTAGTTTATGATGTATGCCTTACCACTGTGATCTTGAAATTTATATCCCTTTATAATGGTTAAGGATCTGCATTTGTTTATAATACCAGAAGAAATAATTCTAATAATGCCTTGGCCTTACACTGCAGTACCCTTTCTAAGCACGGTTTTGTGTTTCAGGTACTACAGATAGCAGATCCAAATAGGGATATCTTTCTATAATGCTTAAGGATCTGTGTCTGACATATCTATTACGTTAAAAATTATAAATATCAAGTACTACCTTCTTATCTATCAGAGTTTATTTGTATAACTTATTGCAACATAGAAAAATTTCTTGCTACATTATGTTGTCAAGTCTTATGATCCATCTGGCCATTAGTCTGAATGTTTGGTTGGCCCGTTTGTAGCACAAGGAACTATTCAGAGTATGACTTTTTTATGTTTTTTGTGATTTTGGCTTTTTGTCCGAATAAAGGACACTGGCATAATACAATAACTATATGCGTTGAGGTTGGAAAGAAATCCTCACGTGTTCTTGAATTATTGAATTTTTGAATTTTTGAATCATTGAATTTTGTACTCTGGCATTTTTGTACTTTTGCGATTTTTTGCATTTCTTGTGCTTGTGGTACTATTATGATGTTATGCATGATTTTTGGTGACTATAAAGTTGGCTTGTGATTTGGATAGTTGGCTAGTATGCCTTTAATGATACAAGTCAATGGCATAAGCTTGTATGACATCTTGGCGTGGTTAATCATCTTTTGTATAGATGTTACTTGTATATCTGTGCATTTTATCCACTATGACAACATATGCTTAAATGATTGATTTAGATCTCTTAGTTGTTATAGACTCAGCTAGTTAATGTCTCATTCTTGACTAATCTTATATTTTTACATTTTGATGGACCCTGTACATATTGAATTCCAATTTTGATGATTGGATAAGCTCAAGGCTCTAGTTGGTTAGTCTTGAGTGACAGATGGTGTTCTTCGGAAATGAAATGGGGTTTTGTGAATAGCATGGTATTATGCTGGGAGCACATGTAAATGGTATCTGTGTTGTTTGTATTACCTTGTTATCATTTCTTGTAGAGCTTTTTGCTTTTGCGTAGCATCTTTTCACTTTTTGTTATGACTTACGCCATGGCTTTGGTGGATGCGGTATGTAGCTCCTTTGACTTTGGACAAGCTCTCATATGGCACCGATGATGATGTTTGGTCTTTGACTTGTTTTGCGAGAGTGTTTTCAAATAATAAGCGGTCCTGTACTAACTGTTCCTCATGCATCACTGAAGATATATGTAAATGTTTTATGCAACGCCGTATTTTATGATGGATATTTATACATATATTATTAATTTTTGATTTTATTATCAGTTATGGCTGGTTCTATTATGTCCTAGTTAGGACGTATTGGTCCATTGTTTTGGTTTGTTATACTTTGAATTTTATGTTTTTTTAATAATATTGAATTAAATGTAACACTATGAAGTTGGCGTCTTAACTTGGTAACAAGACTGATAAGGAAAGACATACCCTAAGCTATCTTCTCTCCAAATATGGGCATTACTTCCTGAATTATAGTTAATGAGGCATACTATTAGCAATTACGGAAAATTCATGCATTTTGATATAAGTCTATTGATCTTAAATTTTAAATGATAGGTATTGTTGAATTTATAATTAATATCATTAGGATGTTTGTTTTTAAATGGTGTGTTAGGTTGTTGAACATGAAGTTTTGATGTATTTCTAAGAATGTGATTCTTGAATGAATTAATTGAATTAATTGGTTAACTGGATAATTGTGGCTAACGAATTACTATAAAAGGTAATGGAAGTTTTTGTAAGATTGTAACCTGATGAAGCGCAATCTCATTGCGTGAAAGCGCTTGTTCCTGTTTTATTCTTATTAAATGCTGTTTGATTCATTTCGTGGTGGTTTCAAGCAATTTCTTCAGTACAGGACCAGTTAATGTGATACATACCTGTATGTACAATTCCAAGGGTGTCACCATTTCACAGTGACACAATATATACTGTATAACTGGGGTGCTTTCCCCTGTGTACTGCTTGTATATCTAGCCCAACAGCCATGACATGTCAGTCTTTCAGATGGTGACACATATTACCACCATACATTTACAATGGCTTACTGCTAGCATGTGTTATACTGGTGGGAATTGTCTTTGGCACTGCAGTTGTGAGGGCTTGTCCCTGTCATCAGCAGTAGTGGGCAATGGCCACCAGGTCTTACCTCAACATGCATACATACTGACCACTCTCACACAATATGAAACACACATCAACCTAACACACGAAGACCTGCATATTGTGCAAATGCTACAACCTATCCTGCTACCTTGGCCACCTCTGGGCATCTGTGCTCCACTGGTATTATACTTACCCGTACATGTTACTACATTTCTACACAGGACTGGGGGGGCACATCTGACTGTTACTACATTTCTACATAGGATTGTGAAGGGACACACCTGACTCTTTCTACATTTCTACACAGGATGGGGGTGGGGGCACACCTGACTGTTACTACATTTCTATGCTGGATTTGGGGAAGGAGCACACCTGACTGTTTCTACATGTCTACATATGAGTGGGGGGGGCACACCCGACTGTTACTACATTTCTACACAGGATTGTGGGGGAAGACACCTGACTGTTTCTACATTTCTACACAGGATTGGGGGGCACACCTGACTGTTACTACATTTCTGCACAGGATTGGGTGGCACACTTGACTGTTACTACATTTATACACATGATTGGGGGGGCACACCTGACTGTTTCTACATTTCTACACATGACTGGGGGGGACACACCTGACTGTTTCTACATGTCTACATAGGATGGGGGCACACCTGACACTTGTACACATTTGCTATGACTGTACTAGTATGTCAGGTACTCCATTTCATTCTGTATTCTAACCTATCATGCTGACTAGGGGCATATCAGTGTACTACAGGTCTTAGCTTTGGTTGACCTACATATTAGTGTCTGACTTCCTACACTTCAGAACTAACATCCCACTGCCTGACCTGTTGTAGTCTGTCTATGTAGGCTTGGAGGGGGGGAGGTTACCCATAGGCATCATTCAGAGGCCATAACACAGCCTCTGTTTGTGCTTGTCTACACCTGTCCTGTTAGCTGAGACTGTTGTTGGGTATGTGCACCTCCCTGACTGACATGTGTGTGTCATATGGACACACATGTCACCCAGCACATTTCCTGCAGTGGATTTTGTAGCCCTGTGTAGTACTGGCTACTATGGTGACACCAGTATTTGTCACAGATCTCATGGTTATACTATGGATGTTTACTATCTGCTGGAATACCATTCAGTCACCCGATTCCCTTGCATGCTCACATCCATACTACCATAGATACAGGTAACATATTCTACTCCATTCGGCTATTGGTAGGTTGATTGACTTACCCTGTGGGTGTGCCAGTATTGAGGATGGTGCTGTAGGGCTGCCTATGTTGGATGCATATAGTACATTCGCTATACATGGTTGAGCACAGGTATTGTCATGTTTTGCATCCCTTTTATTGTATGTGCGAGTCAGAGAGAGGTGTCATTCCCTGGGTCCCTACTGTGTCAGTGTGTGTGCTATGCATTGCCTCTTTGTCAAGACCAGGACATACTGGGCAGCTTCCATCTGCCTACTGGGGCAGGCTCAGGTTGTTCCTCCTCTGAGTCACTCTGTGTCTGTGCAGGCCATGGTATTGGTGGGGGCTGTGTGGCTCTGCCCCATGCTGTTCCTGCTGCAGCTGTTTCCACAGGATCATATTGTGTAGCATGGCACATACCACAACAATTTGAGTACATGTAGCTGGTGAGTACTGCAAGGCTCCACGGATGTGTCCAGGCAATAGAACCGTGACTTGAACATCCCAAACACACGCTCTATTATAAGTCTGGCCTGTGCATGTGCCTCATTATGGCATTCTTGTTTGGTGTGTGTGCATTTCTGATGGGTGTCATTAGCCACGGCTCTAGTGCATAACCAGCATCCCCCACTAGGTGACTGTAAGGGATGTCCCCATTGGCAAATCTCTGGTACAGCTGCGTCAGATGCCAGATGTGGGAATCGTGATAGCTTCCAGGGCAGCCAGCACACACATTCATTATAATGCCCAGGGCATTGCACACAACCTGGCAGTTGATGGAGGGGAAGCCCTTGCGGTTGATGTAGACCCTACCCTGATCACTGGGTGATGCTTTGATGCATATGTGTGTGCAGTCTATAGTGACCACTACCTCGGGGTATTCTGTTATTTGGTGGAAGAGACACATATTGCTGGCCAACACCTCACGAGTGTTGAGGACATATACGTGCTCACCGGCATGTGCTGACATGGCATCCAGGAACTGGTGGAATATTCTGGATGCTGATACCTGTGAGATCTCCATGATATCCCCAGTTGAGCTTTGGGAGGTACCTGTGGTTAGTATTCCTAGGCCTACACATACTTTGGTATCCACTGGGATGGGTTCCCCTCTGTCAGTTTGGTGTGTCAGGCGTGGCCGGCACAGCTCAACAATTTGCTGTAGGAGGTCCCTGTCCACCCTATAGCACTCCACTATCTCCAGCTCATGTAGCCCCTGGTAGGTTACCCTGGACTGTACACTCTTCTCTGTCTCCTCTCTGTGGGTTTGTCGACAGCATTCACATCCTCACCACCCTCAGCCTCTTCCACATGTTGTTGTATGATGCCTGCTGCAGCTCCTATCATTTTGTTGTTTTTGTTTGTTAAAAGTTCCCCGCTTGTATACACCGGTGGTGTAGAATATGGGAAAAACCAGAGGGAAGGTGTTTGCATAGTTTATAGTAGTGTTCTGGGCTGGGCTGGGCTGGTCTGCTGCCTGTGTAATTGGCTGATTCTCATACATTTCACCTGCCAGCTATGCTAGTTCTCCTAAATTACATTCCTACTGCTGTTTTCCCTTCCCAGTGACTTCCTGTTTAAGCACGGGGGCACGCTGTGCAAACACAGTGCTCAAATGTGCACAGAGCTGCTATTTCCTGATTTACTTTTTTTTTTCTTTCAAACCCAGTACACGGCATGCGCACCCGCTTAGGCAATGTAAAGAGTGCTAGGCAGCCTCAGACACACCCCCTTGCCAGCTGTGCTAAGCTAGGAGCAAACCTGAGCCACAGGGCTTCAGTCTGCTTACAGTATGCCTGACACACACCCCTATGATGTCAGCTATCTCCTAGGCTTGCACCAAGTTATTCCTGCTCTTACACTGTTGGGAATTGACTAGCATGCAGGGGAAATCTGGGATTCACTATCATTCCCCTCATTTGCATAGGATTGCCTTCTAATGCATAGTTACATGTCCCACACTGAGCCTCCCCCCTTAGCAACCACTATTCACTGGCCATGTGTTCTTCTGCCTGCCATTGACTATAATGGCAGAATAGTGATTTTAGTTATTTTTCTATCCCCCCGATCCAGTTTGCAAGCTGCTGCCCTACGCTTAAACAGCCAAGATCAGCTAAAAAAAAAATAAAAGTTCATTTTTTTCAACTGTTTTCTATGCCAATGGCCTTATTCTTTGGCATTGGCATGCTTTCTAAATAATATCCACCCTTTATTTGGAGCTATCATGGCTCCATTTTGGAATTTGCAGAAATGCACTCCATTACTGGTGGAGTACAGTTCTGCAGATTACACTAGTCCTGCACGGCCAGTTTCCAGCTTCCTGGATCGCAAATTTACCTCATTTGCATGAATTTCTCCTGCAAATGGGATAATTTGCATACAGGGGCTGAGTCCATGCAGGACTAGTGCAGGAGTGCTCATGCACGCCCCTACAGGTTATTCCTGGATCGCACGGCAGACATATTGCCTGCTGGAGCTCCTGCACTAATCCTGCATGCCGTGCAAGGCTTGCAGAATCTGGGGGTAAATCTCTATCCAAGGGGAATTTAAAATCTCATTTTTAACATCATCTGAGAATGTAGTCATGCTAACCTCCTCAAAACACTACCAATGGCCATAACTCTGGAAGAAGTATCAGCAGAGTCATAGATGCACTCTGTAAATGAGTAGTGACCTGTGCAGTAGAAAAAACTAAGTTATTTAAAGCAAATTTTTCCTCACAAGAAACTGCATATAAAACATTCCTCATACTTTTACAATTTGTCAGAACAAACTTTAACATATGAGTCTAACAATTCAAAACTTTGAAATTCAAAGTTGCAGAAGTATACACTTTTTTCCATACCAGTCAATAATTTTCCCATCCTTATCAGAAAGAGTAGTATTGGAATTAAATGCTTAGCAGCAGTGGAATCAACTATAGCTATAGCTGCTGGGTCAGGTGTGGGAATTGTGTCTAAAACTGTAAAAGACTAAAACTTTATACATCCTATCTTTTTACAGGCAGCTGGTAGACTATCAGGAAAATGGCAGGCAGTAATACACATATCCTCTAATTCTGATTTAGAAATCTGAGGAAAAAAAAGGTATCTGTCCCTGCATCTTCCTGTTTAGATTCATAATCTTGAATCTCTTCAGGAAAAGAAGGACTCCTCTTTCGTTTGCCAGTAATTACTTTCCAAGGATCAATAGCCTGAATTAAACCCTGAGCCAAACCCAATAAACTACTCCTAGCCAAAGAAGATTGAGGAGGAGTAGATACATATTTGGGTTTCTGTTTCTTTTTGAGAGGAGAATAGGGCCAGCCATGTTACTAACAGCAGTTTCTCCAGGGATTTGCACAGCATTCTGAAACAACAGGGAAACCTTCCCTGTTCCCTCTCCCAGGACTGAGAAGAGTGACTCTTCCTTGCCCACTATGGGGATCCCAAACGCCACAGACAATATCGCTAACCCTGGTCCATAGTGGTTGTAGGTGCTACACTACAGAGATCTGGAGTAAAAGAAAAGTGTTCTGAGGTACAACAAACAGCCATATCAGAGTCACCCACCTGAGGCTGAGGCAAATTACTAGCCTGCCATGGTGGAAAAAAGTGTTTGCTTATTTTTTTCTTTTGGTGGCTGGAAGAACTGACCATGGGACTAGTAGTCTGTTCCATGGTCAAGCCCAAAATGGTGCCGCTTTCCTAAGGAAGACGAGCAGCAATTGATGGTAAGCACTATCACTCCACAATAGTTACATTTCTTGACAGAAAAACACAGTAAAAAGCACTTTAAAACACTGTGTCAGCCACCCAAAAGTAAAATTAAGCACATTTTCTCAACATAAAAATGTTTTCATTTACTTTACCCCACTTTTAAACTGACATAAAAAACAAATGTTCCATTTAAAAGTATGTTACAGTCTCAGGACAGTCCACCCTTGTAAATCAATCTGTATGAGGGTCACTCACTCCAGGGATCTTAACCTTGCCTCTGACATAAACAGGTCATGCTGGAAGGATAGATAGATCTCCTAGAGACTGTCACTTCCCTGGAGCAAGCTTCCAATTCATTTGAAGCAGAGCCCCTCTGTGACCTTCTTCAAATCCAACCTAGATCAATGGATTGGTGACTGCAAATTCACTCCTGGGGTGGCGCCTCTGTCTCTTCTGGAGATAGGAAGTTAGTATTAACTACCATAGACCCTTACCTCTGTGAACTTCACTCACCTAACCACTGGCAATTGGGGTCACTGAATAAATATGGCCAGTCTTGTAAGGGCTCTAGGTTTGTTAGGCTAGTAACCTTCTATGAAACTATGGACAATACTCCTAGCTTTAAAATAACATTTCTGTAGAAGAAAGTAAGCAAACATCAACAAAACAAGAAAATGGAAGTTTATTTCCCCCAAAGGGAACTTGTCTGCCCAGTACAGGAACACACAAGCCAACTGTCAATCCTCGAAAGTCTCAGAAGAGTGTATTATTCAGTGGCAGTAAAGCTCTGGGAAGCTTTGTGCCCAAACTTGTTTTTTAGTCAGCTCAGCTCAAGCTGCCTGACAGTTTAGGTGCATGGAAGGTGCCTTAAAGCTTGGAATCTGGCTGTCTGTTACATTCTAGGCAGGATATAGTCCATATAGCTAAGGCTACTGCTGCAGTGATCAATATGATGAACATCCATTGATGCATATGATGAACATACACTGTTGTCCAGGCCTGAGGGGAGTTACCACAAATATTTTTGAACAGTCTCTCTCTAAATCTTGAGAATGACCCTATATAACAGTGGAAATGCATCTCTTCCCTTCATCTACCTGTAATGAGTCCTGGAATGGAATCTGGCTCGGTGTCTATTTTTAAAGGAGGAGGAGAACAGCTCTACCTGAGGTGTTCCCCAGAACTGGATCAATTTCAAAAAGATCCTCTCATATAATTTCCAATAGCTGAGTCCCTATCCTGTTCCTGTTCAGATTGTATCTCCACACTACATGCTGGTCTGATGGAGTGCAAGATGCTTGAAGGATAAAGAAATGCTGAAGCTCTACCTCCTAGGCTATCATAGCCACAGAGGGAAAGAACTGGCTTCCCTCTGCTAGCTGAAGTGCCACATCACTGTGGTGTAGTCTGTAATCATCTGCTAGGGTCCTTGAGACGTCAGATGAAAAGAGATATTATAGCTAGTATCCCCTTGCTATTGATGTGCTTTCTCTTGTCTAACATGCACCATAGACTGCATCTTTTTACCTCCATCAAAACTGTTCTTCTTTTTGGAAAAAGTTCTCTGTGTCTTGTTAATGTTGACCCCCTTCTGCCATTTCTTCACTGGGACCTGTTTTTATTTTTTTATTTTTATTTTACATTTGTTTATCGGGATAGTCCAACTGGACACATGCCCATTTTCAGTGGAAGTCCAAAAGCTTCACATTCAGTACAGAAAAGCAAATAGTTGAACAATATGATAACAATATGATCATCTATACAGAAGCAAAAAATCGACAACAGATAAAAATACAACTTTTGATACAAAAACAAAAATTTAACACTAGATAAAAAAATACAACTTTCGATATAGAAAAATAAATTGACACTAGATAAGCATTATAACTGACTATAGAGACAGAGACTGCTTAGAAATTAATTAGTGCAAGTTTAGTATGAGCTAGTATAACTATTAGAAACTAGAGCAGAAAATAAAGTTCCCGATACCGTAGAAAAAATACAATAGGTATAATTGGAAATGAAGCTGTCTGAGGTTGTAGAAACAGTGATGATTAGGTAATGCATGGACATAGCCAGGAATTCAGTAAGTGTAATTTAAGTAAGTTTTTGAACAGCATAATAGTGGAGACAGAAGATAAAGCAGGGAAAGGTTATTCCAGGATTTAGCTATGTTGTGGGAGGAAAAGTGCTTTACCTGCAGTGTTGCTAGCCTTAGAGATACAGAGGAGTGATTTGGTAGTGGAGCAATGGGGACAATTTGATTTGTAGGGCGTGAGTAGGTGACAGTGCTGGGGTTCTATTGGGATGTCTCACAATATTGTAGGCAATGATTAGTTGATGGTAATTGAGTGGTTGGGGAAATTCTAGCCATTGTAGTTCCTTTAGAGCCTGACAGAAAAGGGTTCTGAAGGTGCAGTTATTAGCGACACTGGCAATTTTGTTGTAACATGTCACAAGTCTAACAGATCATGTTTTCTGATATGGGTAAGGATTGGTGCTGCATACATTAGAGTGGGCAATAGATGGGTTTGGGCTAGGGAGATTCTTGCTTTTTTGAGAGAAAGTTTTTGTGTCTGTATAGTGTTCCCATTTTTTTTATGGACTTTTTTGATGGTTTGTGAAATGTGGACATCAGACTGTAGGTTTTTGTCAATTTCTACACCCAGGAGTTTGGTGTGATCAGAGGGGGTGATGATAGTACCATTTTTTAGAAGTAATTGAGAAGGATAGAGAGGTAGGAATAGATTTGTTGGGGGTGAAAAGAACCACTTTAATCTTTTTGGGATTTAGGATAAGTTGGATCTGAGTAATCCAACTTTCCACTAAGCTAAAGGAATCCTGAGTGAGTTGTTGTAATGTGGTAAGTGAGGGTGCAGAGCAGAGAAGAGTCGACTCATCTGCGTACTGTATGAGTGTAGCAGGGTGGGTGGAGGTATGAAGACTGTTAGTGAAAATCGAGAAAAGAAGAGGACCTACTATAAAGCCTTGTGGTACACCTATGGTTGTTGGGACTAGAGGAGATAGGGTCTATATTAGATCACTGAATGCTTAAAAAAGCGAATGGTGATTAATCGACCCTATGTAAGTGAAAGCTTACAATTTCAAACTGTCAGAACAGCGATTTTATTTCCTAGGGAACAAAACAAAAATAAAATACTTTAAACATTACATTAAGTGGGCGGCTTCGCCCCCACACCCCCCCGATGTGGAGGGTTGCGCCCCACCCCCCTACTTAAATATACCAACTGCGAGACCACAGTACAGTGCCAAAAATTGCAAAGTAACGAAGCGGCCAAGCAAATTCTTTCTCAGGGAAATAGTTTGCTTAAAAGCCACTTCGATATTTTGCAGTTTCAGGCTTTTGAGTTTGACCAAGATGCATCTTCGGTCTTCTAATAGGGAACCGAGGAGATAGTATACCTTGCCATTGGACAGACTGCTGCCTATCTGACAGATAATTTTTACACCAGGCAATAGTTGGAGGAGCAAAGGTTAGAGAGGTAAGGGTGTCTAGAAGTAGGGAGTGTGAGACCATGTCAAATGCTTTCGAGAGGTCTAAAAATATAGCAGATACAAAGTTGTTGTTGTTTCTGTGCTGGTTTACCAGGTTAGTAAAACAGAGCGGTTGTTGCGCTATGGTGTTGCCGAAAGCAATACTGTATGGAGGAGAGAAGATTGTGTGAGTTTAGAAAATTCATTACTTGAGAGTAGATACATTTTTCGAGTAGTTTAGATAAAGGGGATAGAATTACAATTGGACGATAATTAGAGAAATCATAGGAATTACCACCTTGGTGAAGTGGAATAATATATGAAACTTTCCATAGTTGAGGGATGTAGGCTTCCTGTATGGAGCGATTAATAAGGATGGATACAGGATAAGATATGGACTCAGAAGCTACTTTTAGGAAGTTAGCAGGTAGATTGTCTGCAGCAAGGATGGTAGACTTCAGTTTTAGAAGGATTTTTTTAATTAGTGGTAGGAACAGATGAGAGAGTAAAGGAGGGGATGTTATCAGGGTATTTTGTTGAGATATCTGAAATTTTGCTTTTGGATAGTTGGGAGAATAAAGTCAGAATAGATTCTGTAGAGTTGATTAAATTGGGAGGCTATGTCTTTAGTATTGTTGGTGGAGGTGGGAGTTGGGAGTGATGGTTTTGGAACTGTTGAGATGGTTTCCTGAAGGGAGCAGATAATCTATTTGATTTATAAGGGGGGACCTGAAAGAGTTTAACTCCCTGAACTAATCACTTCATTCTTTATATTGTTTGAGTACCTGAGTAGCAAAAGGACCAAATAGAACCTATTGTAATGCAGAGTTCAAAATCGCAAACTTAATTTCAATGGTAAGCCTTTGGTTATGTACCCAGGCATACCCCCCTTAAAACAGTAGCAGTAACAAAGGCCCTAGAAACAGCATCTTGTACAATCATGCACACTCTTTAGAGCATGTTTAGAGACCCTGAGACTATTAGCAATAATGGGATTCAGAAAGGATTTATCCACTAAAGGCAGATTAGTGGAGTACTCCCTTTAAGTTTCAGCACAATGTAACCTAAACTTCCACATGGTGCTCCAGTAATTGAGAATTCTCAAAGCAAACTGCCCGAACAGAAAATTATTCTTCCAACTCTACTCATCACCTTACCTTCTTTATCCACTGTAGAGGGCTTACAATTCACCAAAGGCCTACTGCCAGCTGACGCTAAGGCAGAAATGGCTGCAGGATCAGTCTGAAGGTGAGAAAACATGAGTTTTTAGCCTAGGAAACTCGTTTATCTGCCTTTTTAGGGATTGCATACTGGGAATAAGGATTATTGTAGGCAGCATTAAAGATGTTCTCCAAGGACTACAAAACAGCAGGAACATGAGTAACATGTGAGACCTCCAGCTATAAGCAGTAAGTGGGAGTTTCAGGTTAAAGTCTGGGAATGCTTTAAGTACTTTCCACAGAAAATACATTTCTATCCAAGCAGCAAGCAACACCAGAGGCTACAGAAAAAGAAAGCAAAGTAAATCACAGAGTTAGACAAACAGATAAAAGATGTCAGGAACAAATTTACCACATAAACATTCTTAAACCATAGAAACAGACTGAGACAGCCCTAGTCAACCATGGATCTTAAACAAGAGACCATGAAAGGGAAAAAAAAGTGTTGCTTTGCATACCTAAGGTAGTGGTAGATGAGAACCTATCATCATAATCATCATCATCCTCAACCCTCTTTTTCCAATTTTCTACTTGGGGTTAGGAGTTGTGTCAACTGTCACCACGTGCCACTCTCCTACTATCTTCAGCACTCATGCTTGACTGTCCTGGGTTTTCTCTGAAATAATCCATCAATTTCTGAAAAAAAACATGAAAGAACAAGATAAGAAAAACCACAAAAGCTGGAACACTGCAACAAATTTATTCCGGTACCTTGGCAGAATGCCTTCAAAGGAATAAAATACAAGCACATGTTGCATCTATTTATACTGTGCAGAGTGTAATTAATCAATTAACAAAATTTAATTACAAGAAAAAAGTTTCCAAAGAATTTAAGGAGACACTACAAATAACAAAAATAAATGTTGATTACATTAAGCTATTTTGACACTGAATTCATATAGAAAAAGTATCTGATATTCATAATAGGGCAATATGGATTCATTGATATTTTGTGCTTTAGCTAAACCAAAATCTAAGAAGGGTGTAAATTGGTTACAAAATCTTTTGAAGTTAGAGAATGAATTTATTTTAAAATTTGGCACCCTGAGACCTAGGGGTATGAATTTGGAGGTAAATCTTACTATTTGATAACATCAGCAACTTTGGTATTGTAATGATCTTTATGGTGTAATTTATTGTCTATTATGAATATCAGATACTTTTTCTATATGAATTCAGTGTCAAAGTAGCTTAATGTAATCAACATTTATTTTTGTTATTTGTAGTGTCTCCTTAAATTCTTTGGAAACTTTTTTCTTGTAATTAAATTTTGTTAATTGATTAATTACACTCTGCACAGTATAAATAGATGCAACATGTGCTTGTATTTTATTCCTTTGAAGGCATTCTGCCGAGGTACCGGAATAAATTTGTTGCAGTGTTCCAGCTTTTGTGGTTTTTCTTATAATCCATCAATTTCTTTGCTGGCTATCCTTGTGTCTTCTTCATGTTTCTCCCAAATCTTCTTTGCCAAATCATCATTTGCTTTTCTGCACAAATGCCCATACCACCATTATCTGTTCTCTTTAACCTCTCCACAATTGGAGTTTACTTTGGCTTCTCCTCTGAATACATCATTTCTTCATCTGTCACACACTGTGCATCCTACTGCCTGTCTCAGGCATTTCATCTCCATTATCTCCATCTTCCTCAATTGCTCTGCCCTTACTGCCAAGGTTTCTGTACCACACAGAAGTACTGGCTGCATCACTGTTTTATATGCCTAACATTTCAGCTTCTTTTGGCATTCATTTGTTACACACTACCCCCACATTCTGTGCCAGTTGGCTGCAACCGCTTTGATCCTAGCTCTGATATCTAGGAATGCCCAATTAGACTCTTTCCTCATCTCCAGCTTCTTTTCCACTGTCTTATTGTAAACATTGTGTTGGTTGTGCTACATCCTGAGCTGAATCCAAACTGCTCATCTCCCATTTTACTTTCTACTAATCTGTGTATTCATCAATTACCCTCTCCAGTACTTTCATGCAGTGTGATAAGCGTCTGATAAAAAGTTCTAAGATGTGGATGCTGCCCACCACTCAAACATCTGCTCAAATAAAGGAATAAAATTATTCTCTAAAGAACACCCAGAATAGTGCATTTACTCTGACCAGACCTAACTATAAAATAGACATAAGAGAGAAAGCCCTCTCTAGGATAGGACCAGCTGCATGGAACCAACTATCTACTGATATAAGAAACATAAGTTTTTCAAACATTCAGGATAAAACTCAGGCAGCACCTACAGAATGACTCTAAGTTCACATTTTCTTCTAGGTTTGAAACAAAAAATGCCAAGTTATCTCTTGTGGATGAATGTTTAGTCGTGAACATAATGCAACTATTTGTATAAATGCTATGTAAATATTTTACACATACTCTTTTACTAAGCACTCTTTCTTGTAACATCATTAAACTTCTGTTCTATACCTCTGTAAACTATTTAACCATACTGCTGCACCCATGTTATATCTGAAAAGGGTCAACAGATGAGCCCAGCCACCCAGTCATCAAATTGTAAAATAAAAGAATAAATCATATTGCCCACAGCAGTGAATATCCCCTTTGTTCTTGTGTACTGGCACTAGGCTGCTTATTCACCAGTCATCTGGGATACACACTTCTCTAAATATGCTATGAGACATTTCTCCCCTAACTCATTCAACAAGATGATCATATATGCTGTGAACTCATCTAAAGGTACTGCTTTCCCTAACCTCATTTTCCTTAGAGCTTCTTACTTCCTCTAGGGTGGACTCTTCTTCCTCTTTCATTGTAGGCGATACATGGGGCAGTACAGTTTCTGTGTTTTTTTTTTCATTCAGAAGCTGCTGGAAGTGCTCTTCTATCTACCTTTGATGGTCTATGAGCAGGTTCTTGTCAGCACGTCTTATCAATACTGTTTAGTAACCATTTTATTTATCTTTCAGTCTTTGCCTTGCAAGCTGATAATAATTTTTGTTCCATCTGCTGAGTCATTTTCCAGAAGCTGTTATAGCTCCTCTGATGTCTTGTTCTTTGCTATTATAACTGCTCTCTTAACCTCGTTCTTAGATTCCTAACCCCCACCCCCCCAGGGTTCAGGAAGAGTAAGACATACGGAAAGTATGGTTGTGTCTCAAAACAGCATTTGTGTGGAATACAGAACAGACATGCTGCTGAGCCAGGTATGTAAATAAGGTACGTAAAGAAGTCTGGTGAATGAATGCAGAAGTCGAGGAAATTATTAAAAGATAGAAGGTGTGCTGAAAAAAGTGGAAGCTAGAAATGACAGTTCAGGCAACCTTCAGAGAAGTGAAGGATTTTTTCTTTTACGAGTACATATTCACAGAACCGTCAGGTAAGAACCAGTTTAATAAATCATATAGAGACATACCTATCGTGTCCATATTTTCACAGAATGTCCAGATTTTTTACTCATATTTGTGGCCTGCTCCTCATAAAATTTGTAGTTTTCCGGAGTTTTGTGGCAAATCAGTGAGGACTGAATTTACTATATGATGACAAGCATTTGAGTTTCTGACTTCATATCCTTAAGAAAATGTATGGTAATACAAGACCATTTTTATACTAGCAGCTTTCTAAGTTCATAAGAGCAATATTTAAAGACTGTCCTTATCTTGGGGGCTTTGTCCTCCCATTATTTTTGGCTTTGCCCAGATTTTTTGTGCTAAGAAGTTGAGAGGTATGTATAGAGAAAAATCTAGGTGACAATCAGCCTTAAACCCTATGACCTAACAGAGTCTCAAAGAATGGCAGTTCAGGAGGAAGTGAGGAAAGTAGTTAAGGTTCATCACGGAATCTATGAGTGAGTGGAACAACCCAGTGGTTTTAATGCTTAAGCCCGATGGAAGCATTAGGTTCTGTAGTGATTTTTGAAGCTCAGTAGCATACCTAAATTCAAAGTTACCTGATGCCAAGGGTGGACAAGCTAAATGAGAGATCAGGGGAAAATGAGACTCCTGACCACCCCGGATCACATAAAAGGTTACTAACAAGTCCCACTGACAGATAAGGCCAAAGAGAAATCTGCCTTTTCAATCCCAGATAGTTCATTTCAGTACAGAGTTCTCCAATTTGGTCTTCAAGGAGCACCAACTATATTCCAGCTCCTAATGAACTGAGTGCTTAAGCCCCATAACTTCTATACAAAAGCATACCTGGATGATGTTATAATTCATTGAGAAGACTAGGACTCACACCTGTCCACATGCTGCTACAGATTCACATAAATAAGAACATCGTATGGACAATATCCCCAAAAGAAAGCTTGGGCTGACTGAGTTTCACAATTTAGGATATGTCATAGGGAGGGACTAAAAGACTGAGGGAGAAATGTTAAATAAAGATAGAACAAGTCAGACAGTGAAGAGTAGTTATATTATATAAGGATAAAACTAGTATATGTTTTATAGTACCTGATGGGTAATGTAAAAGGAAAAACATGAAAAGTTCTCTTTAATGACTGGAAGAACAATTAGAAAGGAACCAAAAAAGAATATAGGGAGATAGGAATGAGACATTCTGGTAAAGGAAAAAGACATTTGGACTTCCAAGATGGCTGCACACTGATTAACAGCTTGATTTCAGCTATTCAAGTGTGAACAAAGAAACTGAGAGATAAGGGCCAGTAACACTACACATTTTAGTACATTAAGTTACTGGTTAGTAAGTACGTTGCCTGGATGTCAGCAAAGAAATATCTTATAGGTCCTGAAGGAAAATCAACTAGAAAAGTTGAAGAGGAAACACTACCTGTAAAGAATCCTCCAGCTGTTCAGCAAAAATCAGTTCAAGCTCTAGATTTGGTACAATACATGGCTTCCAGTAATCTAGAGGAAAAAAATAAATCAAATGTGCTTAGAGCTGAGTAAAATAAAACATTAAAGGAGTATATTGACTCAAATAAAAGGCTGGAAAATGGAAGAAGCTTTAAACAGCTATTCAGATGAACTAATAAAACTGCAAAAATCAGAGGTCAAAATGACAAACAGGCTTGTTGAGTATAAGATTGCTCAAGAAGAGCTGTTAAAAAATGGTACAGTTAGAGGATAAAGCATGGATGCAAAACCTGAGATTTTCGGCTATACCAGAGAAACTGAAAGGAACAAACTATTAATTTTATGAAAACACAAATAAGCAACTGGACTGGTATTCACATTAGACTTTATTAATTGAAAGGGCACATCACGTTTATGCTCCAAACCTAGTAATGAGAAGCAGACAAGATCTGTATTAGTAAAGATGCAATCAAACCAGTAGAAATAATTGATCCTGACTAAACTGTGGTAAAAGGGCAAATTATTAAAAATTGGAAACAGTAGACTGTTTGTGAAAAATGATTATTCAATGTACACCAGACAGATTAGAAGCAAATTTGCCCCAAGCAATTGGGGAATGTCAAGTGACGGATGTGGGGTTCAAGCTGCTGCAACCAACTGTCTTCAGTATACGTTTTTGTGGTGGACCAAAGCCATTTTTTGTTGTAGAACAGGCTAAAGAGGACATACAAATGCTTGTCCAACAAAAAGTGACCCATCAATCAGATGGGAACTGTGTTTCTCATTCTTCAGATAATAAAGCTTATAGAAAGACTTTGCCAGTAAAGTCTTTTCCAGTGCTCCAAAGTAAATGCTTGAGAGAAAGAAAAAGTACAGGAGCTGACTAGAAGAATCGAGAATACCAGAGTTTGTGGCTGAAAATGGAGATAAACAGGAAGAAGACCAGCAACATTGAAATTAGTGAATAAATGTGAAACTATAAAACATCAATCATATTTGTGAACCATGGTTTACAAAAAAGTGGAAAGATTGCACTTTTGTTGACTTTCTTAAACTTGTGGGGAACTGAAATGCATGCCCCCCGCTTCATGTCATTAATGTTTGGAAGGACACTATAGTGAAGGAGAGGGGGGGGGGAATATAAGTAAAACAATTTCTGTTCTTAGTACTGGTAAAAAAAAAAAACATTTCAGGATATAAATTCCATGTTATATAGTATGGCATTTTCAGTTATTGCTGTATGTGATAAAGACAGTAAAGTAAACAAGTGCCTTTTTTCCTTCTATTTTTCAATTTCAAGGAATGTAGACATTATAATGAAAAAGAGAAGAAAGGCTGGACAAATGCATGCTTAAGTTAATATGCTATAATCTTGAGTTGTTTAGGTGGGGGGGTGGGGGGTAAAAGTGCACAGATGACAATATATGTAGAGTTGATATGTTTTCTCTTACTTTTGCAAAGATGAATGTCTGGATTAAGGTCTTTTGCTTAAAGCTCAATCAGTGACATGTTTTGTGTGTAAGAAAATAAATAAGAGGAATCTGAATGTAAGGAAAAGTTTACCCCTGGCCAATAAATGTTTAGTGTTGATTGAGAGGTTTCCAGAGCTGTAGTTGGCAACTGGCATAATGATGTTTGCATCCTATACAAGAAGTACAAGGTTTGATTCTCAGGGAAGGAAGTTGGCTAGACTTAAAATGGCCCAAAAGGGCAGCTGACATCACCTACCTATATGCATGTGTTACTTTGTTTCAATGGAGACAAGCTCACTATAGGGGGAAGCAATACAAGCCAGAACACTTTTTAAGGCAAAAGGTTAATATTTTCTGAAAGTATATAAGCTGTTTTTCACATCTGGGAGGGGAATCAAGATAAGACAAGAACAGACAGCAATTAGTATAATTAGGAGCACAGGCTGTAACATGCATCTTAGCATGGAGAACTTTAATGTTCGGTTTATGTATGCCTGTGCATGCAGCTGTTGACTTAGGATAACTTTTCCTATCAGGAGGGTTAAACTTCATTATTTGAAGATGTACATAGACGTATGTGTTTGTTGTAAGTTAATAGGTTATGGAGGTGTTCTGGGGATGTATTTTTTTATTTTGTTCAATGGTTTTCATTAAAACAAAATATCTTATAATATGTGACATAGGTTGAAATGGAGGTGACAAGAAACAAATGCATAACAGATCAACTCCCAAACATTAATGGGTGAAAGTAAGACAAAAGCTGGAAACAAACATTTAAAAAAGCTGTCATAAACAATAGGTGGGAGTAATAACTTCTTAACATAATGGCTACACTAAACATATTATTTTGGAATGTGAATGGCTTCACAGGTGTAGACAAAATGTAGGAGTAGTGAATTATATTAAGAAATGCTGAAGAAGTGAACATGTGAATTTGAAAAAGAAAGGATTTCAGGATGGATATTCAGCAGATTATCAGAGACAAAGGAAAAAGGGAGTACTGATACTAATTGCTAGAGAAGCTCTAAAAGTAAAAGAAGAGGAAAAAAGATAGGAATTGTGATTTGCGGTAGAAAGGAGCTACTGTTAAGGGAGAAGTACTATGCTGGCATGTATTTATATTCCAACTAAAACTGCTATTATGGATCTTAAGGAAATCTGGGAAGAAATAGCTGTCACCAAGGAATATTACTTATACATGAGGTCTAGAACTTGATTTGCAACACTGAGGATGTATATTGGGAACATAAAAGGGAAAATATAACAAAGACAGATTTCCGAAGAAATTTTTGAACATATTTGGTATGGAAGACATGAATTCAGCAGTAAGAACTTGGAAAGAATTTACATATTATTGTCCAATGTACAATAAATGGGCTAGGTTAAACAGAAATTAAATTGCACAGAAATATGTGCATTTAATAGAAAGCTTTGACAGACATCCAATAACTATCTCAGATTATGCACCAATAACAATTATGATAGAAATACAGGGTAATGCAGTAAAAATGAGATACTGGCACTTCCTCACCTATTTATTAAAAAGAGAGAAATTTAAGGCATGCCCTAATTGACCTCTGCTCATTTGACATCCTCTGCCTAACTGAAACCTGGCTTAAACCAGCAATCAAAGACAATGAAATTACCCCACCTGGTTACAGTATCTTAAGACTCGATCGCCCAAACAAAAAAGGTGGGGGAGTTGCCATACTTTATAAATCTGAATTACAAATTAGCCTGATAGACTCCCAACCTCCCTCCCCTACAAATGCTGAACTCCTTTGCTCCAAACGTCAGATTAATAAGAACAAAGCAATGTACATTATGTGTTGCTACATCCCTCCCGGGAAAAATATAAATACACTTGAAAATATCCTTAGCTGGCTCTCTTCTACCATCCCACAGGAAACTATCCTTTTAGGTGACCTCAATATTGATTGGAACTCCTGCTGTTCCACTAAATCTACCTCTCTCATAAACCTCTACACGTTCCAACAAATCATAAACTTCCCTACAAGAATACATAAACCTACCAAGAAGCAAAGTATTCTTGATTGGATACTTGTAAATAACAATCCCCTTGCATATAAAACAGGTATACTCCCTGACAATATTAGTGACCATTTCCTTACATACATTTCCAAACAAAAACATAGTAGTCCTACGCAGTCAGTATATCGAACTATACGCAGTAAGAAAAATTTCAGCCTTCCCAATTTCCTCTTAGAACTTAAAGCTTGCAACTGGGCACCTCTCAAAGACCTTCCTCTCGATGAAGCAGTCACTTATTTCAATAATAAATTCCTCCAAATTCTGGACAGCCATGCCCCATCTCGCCAAATTAAAATAAGGTCCAAAGCAGCTCCATGGCTTTCCAAAGAAACCAAGCAAAAAATGACACTAAGAAACAAACTTTGGGCAAAATGGAGAATCACAAAAAAACCCACTGACCACCAACATTTCAAACACATTAGAAATACCACAAAGAAACTTATACTCCTTGACAAAAAAAACTTCTACTTTAAATTTCAACAAAACCCCCAGCAAAACCCTCAAAAATTTTGGACTGGAATCAAGAAACTCCTATACCCTGGAAACTCCAAAACACCCACCCCTGCCAACCTATCTCAGACCCCTCCTAATAAAATTGCTGACACCTTCAATAACTTCTTCTCAGAAACAGTCACCTCTCTTGCCAACACCTTAACTCCACCCACAACCCTTGGACTTAACCCTCCTAATAATAAAACACCCTCTTTAAAGTTGAACACAGTATCAACAGCCTTCATTTACAACCAACTCTGAAAACTTAAACCTTTTACCCCCTCAGCAGACAAACTGTCAGCAGAGTATCTGCAGCTAGCTGCAGAGGTACTAGCATTCCCAGCCTCCATCTTAATAAACAGAACCATAACCAAATCCACTATTCCATCTCTCTGGAAAATCTCCCATATCATCCCTTTACATAAAGGGGGAAATACAACTGAACTTTCAAACTACCGTCCTATAGCCCTACTCTCTCCTCTAGCTAAAATCATGGAACGATGTGTCCACCAACAATTTCTAGAGCACCTTCTCCATAATAACCTACTTGCTGACTCACAACACAGTTTTAGACCATTCCATAGTACCACCACTGCCCTTCTCTCCTTTACAGACTCCATCAACAAAAATCGTAACAATAATCTATACTCATCTGCATTATTTCTTGACCTCTCGAAAGCATTCGATATGGTAAATCACCATCTTCTGATTGATATGCTTAAATCCCTTTCTCTTGACACAATGGCTATTCAGTGGTTCAACTCCTACCTGTCAAACAGACAACAAGCAGTTCTCTGGGACAGTCATTTATCCTCCCAGCTCCCAGTCTCCATTGGAGTCCCACAAGGCTCTATTCTAGGTACCCTCCTCTTCTCCATCTTTATTAATAACCTGAATACCTCCCTCCCATCCTCCACTTGCATTCAGTATGCAGATGACTCTACACTCATCTGCACTGCAATGTCTCCTGCTGAACTACATTCATGTACCCAAAATGTTTTCACTGCAGCAGAAAATTGGTTCAAACACATCTGTCTCCTCCTTAATCCTAAAAGACTAAGTTACTATTGATTACTCCAACTTATAAGTCCATCCCAATTTCCTTTACTATTGTCTCTAACAATGGCATGCTTATATCACCCGACAGCACCACAAAACTGCTTGGTGTCACAATAGATAATCAACTAAACTTTGATGCTCACATCAATCTAACTATAAAACAGTTAACAAAAATAGGTGCTCTCTATAGACTTAAACAATTTCTCACACCAGAGACTAGGATATCTTTAGCTCAAACACATCTCATCTCAACACTACTGTATGCCTCTCCAACCTTTATTAACCTATCAAAAACAAACCTATCAAAACTAGCCTCATCCTACCACAACATTATCAGGTTTGCTACAGGTGCCCCATATCAGACTCATCATTGCTTAAATCTCAGACAGCTAGGTTGGCTTGAACTACAAAATCTCATTCTACTTCAACAACTGACTATTACCCACAGGATACTCCATTTCCCTTCTAATGCACCTATTCTTAATACTCTTATTTCCCCCTATAAGAATCTCACTAGCCTACAATCAGCTAATAAACTTCTAGTAGCCACATGTAAATCTCAGAATAAAGCAGGTGACTCCCTTTTCTCAAATGCTGTGGGTACACACTGGAACAAGCTCACTAGGGAACTTACTACCTTGACCTCAACACCCCTTTTCAAGAAACATTTAAAGACCCACCTCAAATCACACTGGCTCTGCCCTTGCTCTTCTCCTGACTGACTCTTGTTTGCTACTTCCACATCTTTTTACCTCTTTAATAAATTACCTCTATCTGCACTGTACACACCCATCATCTGGACAAGTATTATTTCTCCTTCTCTCACACTGCCTTGTCTCCAGCTAGCTTATATCACTGCTCCCATCACTACAATTTTTCCCCTTGACTCTCTTCAGCTTGTGACTTCCTCTTTCTTATGATTTTACCTCCTATTACCGCTATTTACTTTGCTTATGTTTTACGTCCTATCACCTCTACTTACTTTGCACTACCTAATGCCTTGCACAGGTAGTATTTTTTAGTTCTTTTTTCTTCATGATAGGTCAAGTCCAAGTCCAGATGCTATAAAAAAAAAAAAATTTTCAATTCTGTATTTAAGTACTGCTGTTGTTGCTGTGTGTTTTTGATTCACTAATTGCTTTTCTGTTGTTTTGTATGCTAATTAGTTGCTAACTCCTGCTTATTAGTTTAGTTATCCTCTTGTATATATTTTTTTCTTAGTGTGTTACCGTAGACTGTTACAGTGGAGCTTTTCTCCTCGGGCCTCTACTGAAAATGGACATGTATCCAGTTAGACTAGCCCGGTCAACAAATGTAAAATAAATAAATAAATAAAAAATAAATAAGTATTTGGGAATTATTAGGGAAGATAGGAAATTCTTTAGACGGTATTGCTAGTGGGTGGCACAGAGGTGCAGCAGTTAGCATTGTCGCCTTACAGGTAGAGGTTTTCTGGTTTGATTCTCAGTTGCTGTGCCTTCTGTGTGGAGTCTGCATGTCCTCCCTACATTCATGTGGGTTTCATTTGGGTACTGTGGTTTCCTCCCGCATACCAAAGCCATGCATCTGAAGCATTCTTCCATGGGCCTCCGCTGAAAATATGCTCTGTCCCATTCAGACTTTCCCAGTAATCAAATGTTAAATAAATAAAAATGAAAGTAGAGTTTAAAAGGTAAGCAGAAATAAAAGAAAAAGAGATATGATTAAGAAATAGAATTGTTTAGAGGGGTTGACAAAGGTTAAACTATTGCAGAACAAAGGGAATCTCATAGAACAAAAGTAGGTCACTGCAGAGAGCTAAAGAGAAAATAAGGCAGTATCTGGATAATAATGTGACATTGCCAGCCCAGCTATCTGGAATTTTGTAAATAATGCTATGCCATTTGTGAATATTGAAATGATTTATACAGAACTGTATGTTATATACTGAGCTTCAAGAATGTAACCATAGCATACCCTGCTGAAACATAGAAGCTTTTACAAAACATCACAAGAAAATAAGTTGAAATGAAGTACTTTACAATTGTGCTATAAAGGTTAGTTTCAATGCAGCAAGGAGACAAGATGGCTAGAACTAGGATGCCTTCTGTATTGTTTTGTAAGTGGTTTATTGTTTTATGTCTTCTAGCAACTGCACAGATCTGACAGATATGTGTTTCTCACACAGAGGTGTTAAATTCTGTTAGTTTCTGTTTAGCCTGGGAACTTAAGTCAAGTGAGAAAAAGTGATGTCATGCAAGCTGACCCAGCAGTAATGTTTGATATTAATTTAAGAATTCTCTCAGAGAGAGATTGTGCATTTTGTATTTTGTCTTGGACCTAGCAAGAACATCCACTCATCATCACATCTGCACTTGCCTGCCTTGTAAGTAAGATTCAGGGCATAGTATCTCCTTTAGATATAGATAGGAATATAGTAAGGATTAGTTTAGATGTTTTCTGTATTTATTTGAGACTGTCCTGCAATGTTGTTTCAGAATATTTCCTGTGTTTTTGAACTCTAAAGTTACTGTGCTGATTGAGTACTGTCTTCTTATTTTATTATTAAATATATTTAAACCTATCTTTGTGGCTGATATTTGTGAGACATATTTAAGCTATTAGAGTACTTGCAAATGTACTTGGTGACACTGTACAGGCCACTCCTAAATAGCTTTGCAAGTCTTCGTCAAAACTACCATTTGGATTATTAGTAACATTATACAGCAGGATCGGACACCCTTTGTAAGGGCCTTATAAGTAAGGGGTTCTGGTGGTAGTGATAAATACCTTATTGTCTGGGCAGAAGGGGGCATAGTTAGTAAACCTGTGCCAGCCTTCCCCAGGTGTGTGTGTGTGTGTGTGTGTGTGTGTGTGTGTGTGTGTGTGTGTGTGTGTGTGTTTGTGTGTTTGTGTGTGTGTAAAACAAATCTCAAAGTGTGTGTGTGTCAGCTACTTGGGCAGGGATATGAAGCACTGGCTGGACAGAGAGAGAGAGAGAGTGTTGGAGGAACTTGGCTTGTAAACCAGGAATTAACTCTATAGCTGTGCCAGTGGGGAGTCATATTGGGGATATGGAGAAAGAAGCAGAATCCCAGACTGACTGTGGTCTCTCTGTGATCTTAAGGGAAATTGCACTTTACTGTGTGTGTACTTGTCATCCTCCCATTGTGTACATCCCTCACAGTTACCAGTGGTGAGGATTGAGGCTCCTTGATTACTGGGCCATTGCAGGGACGTCACAAAAATGAATGAGTTTAGAAAGACTGCTGTTAAGCAACTGTTTATGATAACTCCAGAGCAGAAAAAAATCTTAGAACAATGACTTAGGCAATAGAAAGTATAAAGGTTTGTTGCCTATAACAAGAAAATAAGCAGAGATCCTACAGAGATATTAGAGATATTTTAGAAATTTTATGAACATTTGTATAAAGCAAAAGACTGCAGAAATCAAGAAAAAGTACAAACGGAAATATTTATGGAAGACTTAAGTATGTCAAGGTTAGAGGTAGATGAGGCTTGACAATTAACAGTTAAGATAGGAGGAGGTGAGATAAAATGGTGACTTATAATCAATCAACAGAAAAGTCTCCAGGAACATGTGATATTCCTGTGGAAGTTTGGAAGCTAAGAGGGAAGAAAGTGCTAAAGATCTGGGAGGCTTTAACAGCATTTTAAAAGGAGGGAAAGCATCAGCATCCAGGAAGAGAGTTGTGGTGGCTGTATTACCTAAAAATGGTAAAGACCCATCAGAATGTCAAAGGTGTTGTCAAAATTGATAGATATGGATCAATGTGGTTTTGTAGAGGGGAGGCACACATTTGACAACATTAACAGAGCAATGATGATCCAGAGAGAAGCAGAATGTAAAAAAATAATGTTGTTGTTGGTGGATCTTGATGCAGAGAAAGCATTTGACAGAGTAAGCTGGAATTTTATGAGCAGGGCAATGGAAGCATTTCCATTCCCCAATGCAATAATAAGGTTAATTAGGATATATGACAGATCAATGACAAAAATTAAAGTGGGAGGGTTCCTCGCTGATAAGTTGTGTCTGAACAGAGGAAACAGGCAGGAGTGTTCTCTTTCCTCTTTGTTATTTGCATTATATTTAGAGCCATTGGCAAGAAAATATAGGACTCAGAAATTAAAGGACAAAACTGGTATGGTGTCCAAGAAAAGTTGGCTTTAGTTGCAGATGATATTATTTTGTACTTGATAAAACCAGAAAAGGACATCTTAATGTTGAGAATTCTGAGACAGTTTCATTTTTTTTCAAGATATAAATTTAATGAAGACATAACAGTGGCTATAACTGTAAACTATGCACCCACACATGAACTGGTTCAGAAATACCCATATTTATGGGGACAGGATAAAATAAAGTATTTAGGAGCATGGATTAAAAAGGATTATGTTATTGCTGCTAAGAATATGTGAGAAGAGACTAAACAAAAGATCATATAAAAACTGAGAAACTGGAAGCTCTTGTTTGTGGATATGGATAGCAATATACAAGCAATGACAAAGTTTCTAATCCCTTTAGTTTTATACACAGGTCAAGTATATTTTATCAACCAGAGGGGCTGTGGATAATAATTAATAGAGCAGAAGGATTTTATCAGGGAGGGGAAGGTTCAGGCAGTATACACTGCTATTTCCAATAGAACAAGGTAGTTTAGGATTACCAGATTTGAAGGGATATTTTAGAGCTATACAGTTAAGGCTCATATACACAGTACAAGCAGAAATCTGCAATTCAGAGTAGAAAGGGATGATGATGAAGCAAGGGGTAAATTTGAGCTTTTCTCCTTGGGCCTCCACTGAAAATGGGTATTACCCAGTCAGACTTTCCTGGTAAACAAAGATAAATAAAAAATAAATAAATTCAAGAAATAGAGAGAGTGGGAATTTGGATACAGAGCCTTAAGGAGAATAACAATGTACATAGAATATTATATTCATAAAGTAGCAGAAAGTATTTTAAGAACTAAGCCAATGCAAGAATGGAGAAAGGAGACTCTGCTGATAGGGAGGACTGTGATTAGGGGTACAGAGAACAGGCAAGATGGAGCTGGAATTTACTGGAGAAACCTGATAAAGGAACAAAGGTACTAGGAGCCAATATCTAGAGATGGAAAGATAACAGAATGGGAAGAGGCCAGGAAGACATTTGGACTACAGGCTAGAGACTGCCTTCCGTAACAAGGACTGATTTCAATGTGTAGGCAAACAGAAAGGGATACCGGAATCCTAGGTTAAAGACTTTCTCTGGTAATGTTTTTAGCTAAATCTAAAATAGAAGCTGTTATTAAAAAAGAGATAATTAGTAGGGCATACAAAATTTTGCACAGTGATTATAGTAATCTATTAGAGAAGGTTATAAAAGATTGGGAAGAGAGACCGGATAAGCAATTCACAGGAAAACAAAGGGAGAACATACACATGACTCTCAAATATGTAACAAAGTCTAGCAGATATTGAATTTTTGCCTGGAACTGTTTGCATAGGTATTTCATATCCCAAGCAGACAAATAATTTTTCCCAAGGTAGATGGTAAATGTTGAAGGTGTGATGAGGGAAATTAGTAACTGGGAACTCATGTATTGAGATGGCAGACTTAAACATTCCCTACAGAGTAGTCTGTCAAAAATATTGGGGGAGCAAATGGGTGTAACTAAGACAATTATTTTGCTGAGCTGGATTACAGAATCTGAATTGCCTAGACATAGTATGGCCATGTTAAGTTTAATTCTGGTGGCTGCAAAAAAATAGCACTTACTAGAAAATGGAAATCAAAGTGTAAACAAACTGTATTTGAAGTACTGAATATTGTAAAAGAGATTAAAAAAACTTGAAGTGGGATCATTAGACAAGTTTTGGAGCAAATTACTTAGAAAAAAATAGTGAGAACAATACAAGCAGAATAATGTTTTGGAGGGGGAGAAGTTTGGTTTAAAGGGAAGGCAGGAATTGAACAATTTAATGTTGAATTGATGATAACTGTATAAAAGCGTGTATGTGATTTATAAACTGTGAATATGTTAACATGGTTTGTTTTCTTTTACATAAATGTATGTTTGCCTATGTCTTAAGTGATAATTCAATAAAGGTGTTTGAAAGGAAAGAGACGTTTATGAAAGAAATGTGGAGAAAATAAAATATATCATATACAAAGATTCAGTTTTTCATTTGAAGAAAGAGATAATACATTTTTGGGGGAAATGTCAGATACAAAAAAGAATATACTGTATTGAATACATAAGTGAAAAGTGGTGTTACAGACAAGAAAATATTTAGAGTGTAGAAGTGGAGTATATGAAGATTAGGTGTATGAAAGGCAAAGAAAGGAATGACAGGGGAAAGTTTAGAAAGTGAAAAAGTTTAGGAAAGAAGCAATTAGAGTCAGATGGAAAAATAACTTAGGAAGAGTTGAAAAAAGTACTAAAAAGGTAAACGGAGAACTGTACTACGACTGGATGATTTAGTCTATAAATTTTATAAAGGGACAGGAATGAAAAAGCAGAAGTGCTACTGAAAATATAAAAAAAATATATGAATGTATGGAGGAATAAAAGATGAGAAATATGTAAAGGAATGATTAGATTTATATACAAAAGAGGAGAAAGGGAAAAGAAAAGAATGGATGCTGATCATGTGAGGAAATACTGATTCTTAGCTGTTTATTACAAATTTGTAAATCAAGTATGGAAATAGGATAGAGGAAGTGATATACAAAGAGATCTATCTACCTATCTCTCTCTCTATATATATATATATATATATACAGTGGATATAAGGATATAAAAAGTTTACACACCCCTGTTAAAATGCTAGGTTTTTGTGACATAAAAAAATGAGACCACAATAAATCATTTTGAAACTTTGTCCACATTTAATGTGAACTATGACCTGTGCAATTCAATTGAAAAACAAACAAATCTGTTAGGGGAAAAAATATAAAAAAATGCACAATAAGCTGGTTGCATAAGTGTGCACACCCTTAACCTAATACATTGTTGAAGCATCTTTTGATTTGATTACAACATTCAGTCTTCTTGGGTAGGAGTCTATCAACATGGCACATCGTGACTTGGCAATATTTGCCTACTCTTCCTTGCAAAAGCGCTCCAAATCTGTCAGATTGTGAGGGCATCTCTTGTGCACAGCCCTCTTCAGGTCACCCCACCGATTTTCTATTTGATTTAGGTCTGGGCTGGGGCTGGGGCTGGGCCATTCCAGAACTTTAATTTTCTACTGGTGAAGCCATTCTTTTGTTGATTTGGATGTATGCTTGGGGTCATTGTCATGTTGAAAGGTGAAATTCCTCTTCATCTTCAACTTTCTAGCAGATGCTTGAAGGTTTGGGGCCAAAAGTGAATGGTATCTGGAAATGTTCATAATTCCCACCACCTTGACTAAAGCCCCAGTTCCAGCTGAAGAAAAGCTACCCCAAAGCATGATACTGCCACCACCAAGCTTCACTGTGGGGATGGTATTCTTTTGGTAATGCAAAGTATTGTTTTTGCACCAAACGTACCTTTTGGAATTGTGGCCAAAAAGTTCAACCTTGGTCTCATCAGACCATAACACATTTTCCCACATGCTTTTAGGAGACGATGTATTCTTCTGTAAAATTTTAGCTGGGTATGGATTTTTTTCTGTGTAAGAAAAGGCTTCTGTCTTGCAACCCTACCCCATACCCCAGACATATGGAGAATATGGAAGATTGTTGTCATATGTAGTAAACAACCAGTACTTGCCAAAAATTCCTGCAGCTCCTTCATTGTTGCAGGTCTATTGACAGCCTCCCGGACCAGTTTTTGTTGTGTCTTTTCACCAATTTTGGAGGGATGTCCAGTTCTTTGCAACATCACTGTTGTCCCATATTTTCTCTACTTTCTGACGAGTGTCTTCA
>NC_056739.1:689944526-689964526 GCF_019279795.1 Protopterus annectens | reverse complement strand
GTGATTACAATTAAGGAGGTAGTCAGCAGTATTATAAGAGAAAAGGTACCAAAAGCTTATAACACTGAACATGAACGCATTTGAAGATTTTAAAAACATGTTTTTAGAAGGAAAATTGAGATAAATTTTGAATTCAGTATATGCCAATACATGGAATAAAGTGTTAGTTAATGGGTGTGAAGGTGAGAGGGTGAGTTCAGAAAGGCGTAAATTAAGGTTGCTGTATGACAGGTATTATATTTATGTTAGTAAATTAATGAAGTCATTATGAACTTTAAAATGATTGCAAGAGCAACAGAGTGGGAAACATGGGGTAGGATTCTAGTGGTATATGCAGATGATTAATGTTAATAGTAAGAAATAAAGTACAGCTAAAGGAAGTGTCAGAGTTAGGAAGTATGGGAATGACATTAAATTAAGAACAGACTAAAGAATTTGGGGAGACAGTTAAAACTGGAGGGGTTTATTTTTCAAAGCGTGAAATCACTGCATTAGGGATTTAATTTGAAAACAGGAATTTACTGACAAACATTGGAGATATATTAAAGGATATAAAGAACACATATCTGGTATGTAGAAATCATTTAAAATATCTTATAACAAAAAAGCATATACTCCTCATATTTTGGGCAAAACAGGATACCTAGGGGGGATATATGAAGAAGTATCAAAAGGAATTACTGGAAATTATATTAATTATAATGGGGGATAAAAATTAAACCCTATTAAAGCAGGAATATTGTATAGCAGAAAAGAGATTGGAGGATTGTGATTAATAAATCCAGCAGTGTATTTAGCATCAATGTATTTGTTGTGGGGAATATATAAATCAGGAGGAATATGGACAATGCTAGATACATGATGTTGATTGAAGTGAAAGTTCAGGAAAAAAGTAATCTAGTTTAACAATACATGAATATGAAAGTAAAATCAAATTATGGAAATTATAAACAGGTAAAGGAAATATGAAAAGGAAAACTGGTAAGAAAGAGTTGTAGAAAATTATTATTTTCTACAGGAATAATTAGGTGAAACAGAAAGAAAACAGTAATAAAAGAAATAAAAAAAAAGGTTTAAAATGTGTGGGAAGCTTCAGATTTTTATGGAGATTATTGTTGAAATAGAGTAAAAAGGCTTATGTAATATAAGCAACAAGGTAAGACAATGTGCAAAATATAGAGACAAAATAATAAATGCTTTAATCCAAAGTAAAAGGATGAAATTAATATGGGAAAAGTTCAAATCTGAACATCAGTATGAATGTCTTGAAAATTTGATTTGAATATGACAATATATAGAAAATATGACAAGGAAAGAAAGACTTAGGGGAACTGGTAAATAAAATATTTTAGCAGATGTATGGAATATGTGGAATTGCATATGCTAGGAATTGTATAACAAATTATGAGATTGTAAAACTGCTTTAAGAAAGATAAAAATGTTGTTGTGGGATGAAGTAGTCAGTAAGAACACAATTCCAGAGATTTTTTTATGTGTATGAATAATGTATAGAGCAAACTGTGTAAGGTGTAAACCCAAATTAAAGACTATATGCATAACAAAGTTGCCCTATTTGTTTCAATAATTGCTAGGGGATCGTTCACATCAGTTTAAGATGCCACCAACTCAGGCAGAGGGGACCTCAGTTTAATGTGCCATCCAAAGAACGGCACACTCAGGAATGAAGCACCCCTTGTGCTGTACTACAGTGTCAGCAATGGAAAATTAATCCAAACAGCCGGTTAAGAAAAGAGTCCAAAGTTGCCTTATAATCCTGCATCAGGTTCAAGTGTGCTACCTGTTCAGACTCTTGTCAGCTGCACAGATAAAGGAACTGATTATAAAACACAATAATCAGTTATCCTATTACAATCAGTAGTCTTGGCAGTAAACTTCAAGAAGTTATCTATGACCTCTTCAACAGTGGTACCATTTCTAGTGGCCACATTAGCTTCAGTATTCAAGAAGGTTCTCTATACAAACATTTGACAACATTAACAGAACAGTGTTGATCCACAGGGAAGCAGAATGTAAGAAAATACCATTGTTGTTCATGGGTCTTGATGCAGAAAAGCATTTGACAGAGTAAGCTGGGACTTTATGAGCAGAGCAAGGGAAGCATTTGCATTCTCCTGATAAAATTATAAGGTTGATTAGGAGGATATATGAGTGATCAGAGGCAAAACTTAAAGTGGGTGGGTTTCTCTCTGATAATCTGTACTTAAGCAGGGGAACCAGGCAGGGGTGTCCTCTCTCCCCTTTGATATTTGCATTATATTTAGAACCACTGGCAAAGAAAATAAGGGACTCAGAAATTCAAGGATATAACTGGTATGGTACTCAAGAAAAGCTGTCTCTATTTGCAGATGGCATTATTTCAGACTTGACAAAACCAAAAAGGGAGATTACAGTGCTGTGGAATGTATTGAGACAGTAATAACGGTAAATTATGTACCCACACACGAAGTGGTACAGTAATCTCCATACTTATGGGGACATGATAAAAAAAGAAGTTATGTATCTACCATATTATTCCACATGTGTTGTCCGTCTCATCCTTTATTCTCACTGATGGGTTGGATCTGATCGATCAGACCCTTCTTGGCCATTCTAAAAGCTCGAGGTCTTCAGCAAAGCTCATGGGCATCCCTCTTTATCCACAATGCTGTCCTCTAGCTTCCTCAGATCTTGTTTGCCTGAAATACACTTACACAGGTAAGGTAGGAATAGTATGTGTGATATATATATATATATATATATATATATATATAAAACTGTACCTATTAAAACATAAACCACAGAATAAGTATATATATATATATATATATATATATATATATATATATATATATATATATATATATATCAAACTGTACCTATTAAAACATAAACCACAGAATAAGTTCTGTGGCTATGTGTATCTGCAGTACCCAACTATGCCACTCGGTCTCCCAGGAGTATTGGCTGAGGGGTATGTATGCAGCTGACAAGAGTCTGAACAGGTAGCACACTTGAACCTGATGCAGGATTATAAGGCAACTTTGGACTCTTTTCTTAACCGAAGAAAGGATGAGATGGACAATACATATGGAACACTATGGTAGGCAAATAACATCTTTATGTGACATTGTCAATCTCACCTTTATTCTCACTGATGGGACAGTGTCCCTAGCAGCCTGAATCCTTGCTGGCTCATGGGAGAATATTTCTCAGAATGGTAGAACCAAAACAGGTAATACTCCTACAGGCCAAATCCACATTGTAATGAGTAATAAAGGTAGGAGGTTTTGCCCAAGTTGTTGCAGCACAGATGTTATTCAATGGTAATCTAGCTTGAAAGGCTGCAGATGTAGCTACAGATCTTGTGGAATGAGCTTTAAGCTAATCTGGAAGTATTTTATTCTTTGACTTATAAATGTAGGATATACAAAGCTGAAGCCATTTTGATAATGTAACTTTAGTGACTGGCATACCTTTTTAAATGTCAGAATAAGATATAAAGAGTTGGTCCAATTTTCTGATTTCAGAAATTCTATGTAAGTAGAAACATAATTGTCTATGAACATCTGGGAGATGTAATGAATATTGTCCTTTATTCCGAAAGTTTGGAAAGAAAACTGGCAGGTCTATAGATTAATTGAGATTACTTTCTGGGACAACTTTTGGTAGAAATGAAGGGTTAGTGAGTAAAGAAACTCTGTCTTTATGAAAGAATAAGTAAGGGGTAAATAAAGCCTGTAATTCAAACACTGTTCTGGCTGAAGTAATAGCCGCTATAAAGAGTGTTTTTCAGGAGAGGAATTTCAACTCACATGTAGCTGCTGGTTCAAAGGGAGGCTAGATATGTTAGATAATATAAAATTCAAATCCAAGGGGATGTTGGATTTCTATATTGGGGTCTTAACATAGTGGTTCCTTTTAAAAATGCTTTATAGACTCTATGAGACATGATTGCAGAACCATTTTGTCCTACATGAAAATTGGAAATTGCTGCTAACTGAACCCTAATAACTGCTGCAGCAGCTCTGTCACTGAAGAGTTTTGACAGATATTCTAGAAAAAATGTATGGGCACAGAAAAGTGGTCTATTTGATTCTCAGTGGCCCATGTAACAAATCTCTATTTACTCTTGTACAATTTTCGTGTAGATGACTTATAGGAAGATGATAAGATATGCTTGACTAGAGAGGAAAGAGATGGACACCTGGTGATCAGGGGAACTGGAGCAGTCAAGTTGTTAGTTTGAGATTGTCTAGCTTTGGGTGAGCCATCCCTGACAGGTGAGTCAGTAGGTCTGGAGCAGGGTCCAGAATCCATGGTTCATCCCAAAGGTGAGGCCGTAGAAAAGGAAACCAGATTCGATAAGGCCAATAGGGGGCAATTAGAATTACTTTTGTCTTCAGCAAACTTGCTTTCTGCAAAAACTTGGGTATCAGAAGGATTGGCATAAAGAAGTCCCAGAGTCCAATTGTGAACAAGTGCATTCCTTGGTGACTCCCCCTCTGGGGGGGATCAGGGCAAAGTAGTTGCTGCATTTGGTATTGGTGGGTGATGCGAAGAGGTCACAGCAAAGCTGGCCCCATTTTCAGAAGATCTGTTCCATTACCTTCCTGTTAAGGGACCACTCGTGAGACCAAAAAATGGTTCTTCTCAATTAGTCCACAATCACGTTGTATTCCCCGGGATGTGCGTTGCTATCAGAAAACGGTTGGAGGTGGTAGCCCATTGCCAGACACTCATAGCTTCTTGACAAAGGGGGTACAATTTGGCCCCTCTCTGTTTATGTACCAGACAACTGAAAAATTGTCTTGAAGTGCTTGCAACGTGAAAAGCACCACCTTCATCTCCAGGATGTTCATGTGCAAATGCGCCTCGTGTTCTTGCCAAGTGCCTTTGAATCTCTTCCCTCAATAATGCCCCCACTCACCCTATCTGGGAAGTGTCTGTGGTCACCGTGGCCCGGGGTTGAGGGGGGGGGTGAAAGGAAGGCCTAGAGTTACTAATGCAGTAAATCCACCACTGAATATCTTTCTTGCAGGAGTTGGTTATCAAGATTTTGTGCGACACTGAATGTTCCAAGATTGACCATTGAATGGAAAGTAGCCATTGAAGTATTCTCATATGAAGGCGAGCTAGAGGAATGAGATCAATTGCCGCAGCCATTTTGCCTAATACTTGATGAACCAGTCTTGTGGACAGTCTTGTCTTCCTGATTAATAATCTTACATGATGCTGAAGATCGTTTATCCTGTCTTTTGGAAGCCTTGCTACCATTGTGGTTGTGTCTAACTCTGCTCCTATGAAGGTTAAGTTCTGACATGCTTCTAGAGCAAATTTTTTTGTTGTTTACTGTAATACCTAGGGATGAACAGAGCTGAAGGGTGTAATCCCTGGCTTGTAGCAGAAGATCCCTAGTCAGGGAGGTTATGAGCCAGTCAGCAAGATATGGAAACACCCAGAATCCTAGGCATCTCAGGTGAGCTGCCACTACTGCCATACACTTGGTGAACACTCTGGGTGCTGTAATGAGTCCAAAGGGCAGAGCTCAAAACTGGAAGTGACTAGCTCCTAGCCAGAACTGCAGGTACCTCCTGGATCGCCTTTCTATTTTGATGTGGTAGTATGCATTCTGAAGGTCTATATAGCACATCCAATCATCTTTTCCTAGGAACAAAGTATTGACTGTTGTGTTACCATAAAGAACTTGGTCTTTTTTACAGATTTGTTCAGATTGCTGAGGTCCAAAATGGGTCTCCAGTCCCCTGTTTTCTTTGGCACTAAAAAGAATCTTGAGTAAGTTCTGGATCTTCTCTGGTCTGCGGGGACTTTTTGGATGACTCTTTTTTTGGATTTCTAATGTTGCTTGTTCCGTCTGACTGGGCGGCATGTCTGGAACTGATTTGTTTATGGGAGTGGGGAAGGAGAAGGGAATGACATACCCTCTGGATATTATGTCCTGCATCCATTTGTCTTTTATCATTTGCCAGGTTTCACAGTGCAATGACAATTGACCTTCAACTGCCTCCAGAGGTGAGCAATCGGGCACTCCAGAGGTGCTAGAAGGTTCTGTCAAAGAAAGATTCTCTGGAACCCTGATTCAGTGGACCTTCTCTGCCATGACGGTGTCTTCCATTATCGCTACCCCCTCTGCCTCTGGGGGAACTTTCACCTTGTGTATCCTGGAAGGACCTTTGTAATTTTCTGAACTACATTTTCACACTACCCATCTGACCTTCAGGAATGGGTCTGGTAGGTGTGGAAAAATGCACTCCCAACAGTAGATGATGTATTTCCCGCTTTTTCACACCTGGTGAGAGTCTCTTTAACTTTAGTCCCAAAAAAAGAGGAACCATCGAAGGGGGGCATTCATGAAGGAAGACTTGAAGGGCTCCACAAAATCACTGTCTACTCTACTAAGAGAAATGCCTGAACCCACCACTTTTCTCACTCTATCTGCTGCATATGAAATGAGTCTCATGGACAAGTTGATGACAGAATTAAGGGTGGCGAGCTGAATGATGACCTTATCTGCCACCGCCTCAGTTACAGCTCCTGGGAGAGAATCTGTAAGTTCCTTTAGCAGATTCCTCTTAGTCTAGTGAAGTGAGTTAAGTAGTTCAGCAACGGCAAGGAAAAGGTTGCTGATGAAAAGATGCACTTCCTGTACCTATCCATGGTCCTAGAACCCTTATTAGGAGGATGGATAGAAGAACTAGTCTCAGGCAGTTCTTTTTTCTTGGATGTCACCATGACCATGGCATCCATTGCTACACCTTTAGTCAAAAATGGTTTGCCCTTTGGGGCTGTGATGTATTTATTTGGCCTCCCAGGTGTAGATTCTATAGCATCCTGGGTCTCCTAACCCCTCTGACAGATTAATTCAATAAGCTCATTGGAAGGTTGTGTCACCCAAGAGATTGATGGACGAGACTCAAAGACCTTCAAGTACACCGACTCCTCTGCCAAAGGGGTTGTGGACTGCCAGTCATCCCTCTGCTACAAAATTTCCAGGATATCTCCAAAGGAGACATCATCAGGAGATGACCGTGGGAACCCTTCTGCTTCATTGAGATCAGTGTCTGAAATGATAGACTCCTCTGGGGAGTCAAGATGCTTCCTCTTGCAGGTCCTCTTCCAAGGGATCTCCTCAGTGGGATATTCTGGAGAGGTTTCAGAAGAGGGGGGAGTCCCCTGATGGACAGCCTGAGGCCTCTGCGATCCTAGGGACAGGATGACTGAGAGGCCAAAGACACCTGCACAGAGTTGGGGGGGAACGATCAAAGGGGGATTGTGTCTGAGACTGTGAAGTAGTCAGCACCTTCCTCATAACCTCAAAGGCTGTATGACCCTGCATTGAAGAACACCCTGGATCTGACAAAAGGGTTGTCGGAGCTGAAGGTATCTCCAACACAGAAGACAAAAGCTCAGAGGCAGAGGTGGGAGCCAAACTCACCCACACCAAAGTCCCCAGAGGCAGGGTCAGATCCAGAGAGATTCAAGCTGGCTCCATGGACCCAACCGGAAAGTGTTGACTCCCAGAGGTTCCCTGCTCTGTTGATCAGTGGCAGTGAAAAACATTGAGCTGCTTCCCTGCTCCCCGTGGGAGTGGTTACTGACTTGAAACTGTAGTTTTATTGGCCATTTTGGGTCAATTCCTGGTTCTTTCCAGCCCCTGCTATCAAGCACGCTTTAGAGTGCTTTAGCGCGATTTAGCACGGAGTTGCCACTAGAGCAGCATCGGGCAGCGCCGGTTTAACAAGGTTAAACTTTTTCTGGCTCCATAAAGTCTGTTCTTCATTTTTTCCCTTAGAACTGCTCTACTAGTAATCTAAACAGTACATCCCTTAACTAAAAAGTGCAGCACTTGTTCCTAAAAGCTTTTACTTGTCTTAAAAGCATCTTCTTTTCAGGTTTAGCACTTCTGTATTATACAAAGTCCCTCACTAGCAACCCCCCCCCCAGGAGTACCCACTTCCTTACTAAGTCCTCTCTTATTCAGTTACACCCCTAACTTCTAAATTTCTCTAGCATGTCGAAGGGCCAGATGCTGGCGTCCTCTCCTGTCTAGTTGGTGAATTTGGGAATATTGAGGCAATGTTACAATTGCCTCATGTACACTGACAACCCTCTCCTCCTCCCACATAACACAAATACTTGCGAGAGATGCAGCTATTTAGCCAAACTGGAGGCTGAGCTCTCTCAACTCAGGACTGGCAAGACCAGACAGGAGGAGAAGGCAACTACACACACCACAAAACCAGTCTCACATAAAGCTATCACAACAATGAATCAAACACATAAACACACAAAGTCATACTCGGAGGCTCTAAGCAAAAATTTACCTAAACAGCAGAGGCCTCCAAAGCAGACATCCAAGCAACTGCCACCTCATGACACACCACAGGCAACACATAAACCACAAAGTCAGTGTGCAAAGCAGTCACAGCCCTTAAGGCCAAATACAACACCAAACATACTTGTCATAGGTGACTCCATAGTCAGACACACTGACGTCCCACTCACCAGGCTGAACAGGGAGAGGGTCACAGTAAGCTGCCTATCGGGCGCTAGAATCCGCCACATAACACAAGCACTCGGGTCACTCCACAGCAAGTACAAATATGACACAGTAATTTTCCATGCTGGTGTGAACGACCTGAGACGTACCTCCCTGGACTACATGAAAAGAGACATAGAGGAGCTCTCTGATTATGTAGCCCAGGCAGGTATGACCCTGACACTGAGCAGTATCCTTCCTTCACCAAGAATGATGCCACAACATAGAGACAAGATGATCAGCTTTAACAATTGGCTTAATTTCTGGTGTCATTCAAAGGGGATCCAGTGTCTGTCTGCCTGGGATGACATGCTTGACAAGCCACGCTGCTTCGAAAGGGACGGCTTGCACCTGTCACCCTTGGGATTCCGGATATTGGCTAAGGCTCTTGCCACCCCCATAGTGCCTTTTTTAGGCAAGGCTCAAATTCTAAACCTACCACCCTAGAAAACAAAAATGGGAAGAAACTAAGGGTAATGCTGCTCAATGCCAGAAGTCTAAATCTCAAAATGCATGCACTCGAGGCCCTTCTCAGTATGGAGAACATCGAAGTCTGTGCTGTGACTGAAACCTGGTTCAAGGCTCCTGAGAGCACCCCGGCACTATCAGGTTTTACCTCATATCATGAGTTCCGGCCCCAAAACCCGGACCACACCACAAAAGGAGGGGGTGTATCTATATTCATCAAGGATACCCACACCTCCAGGTTGGTGGCAACGCATAAGCATCGGAAACCATCCAGGTGCAATTAACCATAGGCAAAACTGCTCTACAATTTGTAGCATGCTACAGGCCACCCTCTCAAACTCAGGAACCCCACACAGCCTTCCTGAAGACACTGGAGGGTATAAATGTAACTCCAAACACCATTATATTGGGTGACTTCAACTACCTGAATATAGACTGGGAACATTACTCAAGCCCCAACTTTCTAGCCCAAAGGTTCCTGGAGTTCATAAATTCAAATGCCATGGAACAACTAGTCACCGTTCCCACAAGAGGAGAAAATATACTAGATCTCATCATCACAAACATGGGGATAAAATGCTCCACACCGGAAGTATATCCCTCATTGGTGAGATCAGATCACAAACTTATCTCACTGAAAATCCACATCCCGCCCCCACCCCAAACAAAAAAGACCACAGTGAAGAACTTCTCTAAAGCAAACTTCGCACTACTCAAGACTGGTGTGGTATCCTTCAAGGCCCCCGAGCCAGTGGAAACCACAACCCAAGCTGCGGAAGCCCTTACAAATGCCTTCTACGAACACCTCCAGGGCTGCATGGATCAGGCAATCCCTAATAAAGCCAAGACTCTTTCCACCAAGGGCAAACGTCCAGTCTGGTGGACCCCAGCCATAAACAAACTTTACAATAAGAGGAGAAAGCTGTTACATGATAGAGCAAAATCCATAAAAGAGACACCCTTGATCATTATTAGTAAAAAAATACAAGCACTCATAAAATCATCCAAGGCCAACTTTGAGAGAAAAATTGCAATAGATTCAAAAGACAATCATAAGGCCTTCTTCAGCTATGTTAGAAACCTGGGTGGAAACTCCCAGATATGCACAGAATTAGTCCAAAATGATACAAAAATCACTGAACCCACAGACATTGCCAACATACTGGCAGACAGGTTCAGTGCAAACTTCACCCCCCTCCCCAAAAGGAGAGATAACTATCCCAGCGGAGTGTAGCCTCCCAGACATCTCAAATGTGCAGGTGAAAGCTGCTTTCTCTAAAGCTAAAAACACAGCATCAATGGGACTGGATGGTGTCCCCGGCTGTGTGCTACACAAACTCAACGAGGAACTAAACCCGCATATAAGGCAGCTGTTTAATCTTAGCCTTACCACAGGATACGTGCCCAAGGAGTGGCGTACGGCAACTGTGGTCCCACTCCACAAAGGCGGTGCCTCTACGGACCCTGGTAATTACCGCCCCATAAGCTTAACAAGCCTGGTCTGCAAAGCTATGGAGAGGATCATAATGGAACTCATAAACAAAGACATAGGGGACTTGCAGACATTGGACCCGACCCAGTTTGGCTTTGTCAAGGGCAGATCATGCCTTTTGAACTTGGTCGACTTCTTTGAAACAGTCACCAAGGCCATTAATGAGGGAAAGGCAGTCCATACAGCCTACATTGACCTTGCAAAAGCTTTTGACACAATACCCCACTCGGGTATTATAGAGAAACTTACCAGCTTAAATGTAAACTCATATGTCACAAGATGGGTTGCAAACTAGCTAAAGGACAGAACCCACAAGGTTAGAGTTGCTGGCGCCATGTCAGACTCGAAGCCGGTCACAAGTGGTGTCCCACAGGGCTCAGTCCTTGGCCCCCTGTTGTTCAGCATCTACTTCTTAGAAGTACAGGCAAACATAGGAGGACTATGGCTGACAAAGTTTGCAGATGACTGCAAACTGGGCGCCATAGTGGAAAGTACATCGGACACAGATATCCTTCAGAGGGGTCTCACAGAAACTAATAGCTGGTGCCAGAGCCATGGCCTGAAGTTAAATGCCAAAAAATGTATAGTCATACCCTTCGGGAAAAACAAGGTAACCCCAAGCTACCATATAGGTGGCAATCCATTAAACACAGAAGAGGTTATCAGGGACCTGGGGACCCAGGTTGACAGTGGCCTTTCTTTTGACACTCACATTGCTAAAGTGGTTAGAAAGACCTTCTACATTGCCCACCTGATCATGAAGGGATTCACATCCAGATCAAGTGAGGTCATTGTTCCCCTGTACTCTTCACTTATCAGACCTATGATCGAGTACAATGCCCCATTCGGGATGTATCTCACCCGACACCTGCAGCAATTGGAGAGACCCCAAAAGTTCCTCACCAAAAGGATAAAGGGACTCCAAAATCTGTCATATGCTGCCAGACTGAAGAAACTCCAGCTCTATTCAGTCGCATACCGCCTGCTCAGAGGTGACCTGTGCCTGACATACAAGGCCATGTCCAACCTGGAATTAATGGACATGCTCCACCTCAAAAAATCCAAATCTACCAGATCCACTAGAGCAAGTGACTTAAACCTTAGCACGGATATAAATAGGACATGCTGGAGGGATAGATTTGTCACCCAGAGACTCCCTATGCTGTGGAATAAAATCCCGGTCCATGTGAGGCAGAGCACCTCGCTGGCTCTGTTCAAGAGAAATCTTGACCGGTGGATGGGAGTTCGTAGGTTTATCCCGGGAATCATCTCTGTGTCACTGCTGGACAGAGGCACAACAAACTAATGGGCATAGTATTTTTTAACATAAGGGGTGGCGTAAGCCACAAAACTTTGGGCTAGGCTTATAAATGCCTTAGGGCAGATAGCCTAGTATAAACCTATGAAACCTATGAACCTATGAAACACTATGAGAAGTTATCAAAGCCAAAGAACCTATGGGTTTTGGATCCAATAGACACTAGGTGGATGTTGGAATCTTCCATTTCCAAAACCAAAAGATGGATTGGAGGAGGAACAGGTACTGAGGGGGAAGACTGTAACTTCTCCAGTGACAGAGGGTTCAGAACAAGAGTTAGTTTGGCCAAGGTTAGTGTCTTCAGTAGTCTTTGGACCACGCTGTCCACATCTTCATCAGAAATGCTACTGGTCAACCTGGTGGAGCGGGTAAGAGACCTTGACCTACTTAAGAAAGGAAAAGGAAGCCAAGAAGGGATCAGCTCCAAGGAAGGAGATTGGCTCAGATATCTAAATTCAGTTGGCAAGGTTGATTTCGGAGCTGAAGGTTTAGAAACTGTAGACTTCGATGCAGTAGGTTCTGACTGCTCTGAAGTCTTGGCTCTGGTTTGAGCTGTTTGATCTGAAGAATCAGTTAGAGCCGACAGTTTAGATACTTTCTGTTTCAGCTCCAAAGAAGATTTCGGAGCCAAAGAAGGTCTCTTTAAAGATTTGTCTGATTTGGGAGAAGACTCAGAAGATATAGCCTCTGGAAAATGTTTTTTTTAGCATTTCCTTCAGAATAAGCTTGTTCTTACGCTCTAAGAGTGCTCTCTGGTTGAACCCATCACAAATTGAAAAGGATGTCGGCAGATGAACAGTCCCCAAGCAATACACACACAAAGTGTGCAAATCATTAAGGGGCATCTTTTTCCCCACATTGTTTGCACTTCTTGAAGCCCAGAAGCTTCCCTTCTTTTTGAGACATACTTAAAAGGGAAAGGGACACACTCAAGACTTACAGAGCACTAAATAAACCAGGACAGGATAGAGTAGAACACATTTTTTTTACTCGCCGTCTAAGTTAAATGGGCGCGAGAAACAGCAAGAAAGGAGAAGGAAATAAAGGTCCTCTAAACAAAATGGACATTAGTTAGACAGGAATAAGGGGGGAAACATCTTCTAACTAAAACAGACATTGGTTAGATGCCCTCTAACTTAAAAGTATGCTAACCACGGAGAGTAAGGGGTAAAAGTGTTATAAAGAAGGCCTATCACTCACACTAAGGGTAAAGATACAAAGGTTATTTAAAGGGAAAAATTGTTAAGAGAAAATAGTTAAGAGATATAAATTTGAAAACTCTTAGCCTAGAGCTTGCTGGTAGAACCTCCTTTTTTGCAGAGTGACAAATGAGATCTGTGGAAGCTAGAGGGGTGCATTAGGGGGTAAAGAGGGATGCCCAAAAGCTTTGCTGAAGCCTCAAGCTTTTAGAATGGCCAAGACATATCCGATGGATTAGATCTGACCCATCAGTGAGAATAAAGACAAGTCTGACAACATCACATTTAAGTATTTAGGAGTATGGATTAAAAATGATACTGGTGTGGCAGCTAAGGATATGTGGGAAGAGACTAAACAAAGGATAATATGAAAACTGAGAAAATTGAAGCTCTACTATATGGATATGGATAGTCAGATACAAGCAGTTGAAATGGTTTTAGTCCCTTTAGTCTTATACACAGATCAAGCATATTTTTATCAACCAGTGGAGAAGGTGTGGATAGCAATTAATAAAGAGCTGAAGGATTTTATCTGGGAAGGAAAGATGGCAACAGCAAATGGGATAAGCTTATTTTTCCAACAGAAAAGGGCAGATTGGAATTACCCAAAAAACAGTTAAGGCTCCTATACATAGCACAAGCAAAAAATTACAATTCAAAGTAGAAAGAGATAATGATAAAACAAGGGGGAAGCTCAAATAACAGGGGGAGACTGGGATTTTAACAACTAAGCCAAGACATGAATGGAGAAAGGAAAATTTGCCGATAGATATAACTGCAATTAAGATACAGACAATAGGCAAGAGGGGGTGGGAATATACTGGAGAAAGCTGGCAAAGTAGCCAAGGTATTGGGAGCAAATAACTAGAGAGGGAAAGAAAAAAGAATGGGAAGATGCCATAAACTTATTTGGACTGTAGGTTAGAGATTGCCATCCATATCAAGGACTGATATCAGAGTATATCCAAAGAGAAAGAAATAGGGGGGTCCTAAATGAAAGACCAGCACTGGTAGAGTTTTTTGAAGAATCTAGAACAAAAGTTGCCATTAAGAAAGGAATAATTACTACAGCATAAATATTGCACAATAACTATAAGAACTAATCAGAGGAGGTTAGGAAGAGAGACTGGATAAGCAATTAACAAAGAAACAATAAAGGGATATATGTATGTCTCCCAAATAAGCAGCAAACTCTAGAAGACTTAGGATCTTTGCCTAGAAATGTTTACATTGGTATTTTTATACCCCAAGCAGACTCCAAAGAATTTTTCCTCAGGTAGATGGCAAATGTTGGACATGTGATGGGGAAGAAAGAGGTAACTAGTACATATTTTCTGGAAGTGTAATGAGATGGCTGATTTTAAAGATTCCCTACAGACTGTTCTGTTGAAGATGCGGGGTGAACAAACTGGAGTAACTAGGGAAATAATTTTTTGAGCTACGGTACAGAATCAGAATTGCCTCGACATAGTAAGGCCTTGCTGAGTCTAATTATGATGGCTGCCAAAAAAGCAATTACTAGAAAATGGAAATCAAAGTCTAAACCAAGAACACTAGAATCACGAACTGAACAATTGAACATAAAAATGAAGAAGACAACCCTGATTCCCACACGAATATTGTTGATTAAGTGCTTTCCTCCAACAGTTCCAAGAACTTCAACAGAATGAATGAAGTCCTTGAAAGTGTTGGACGAAAGTGCTTAATAAACAATATTTGTGTGGGAATCTGGAAAGTCTAAACCAACTTCAGTAGAAGTAGCGAAGATAGTAACACAGATAAAGCAACTAGAACTGCAATCTTTAGAAAAGGGTAGGAGCAAATTCCATAGGGAAAAAATGGGAAATGTTGGATCAATACATGCAGAGGAGGAACAAGGTTTTTAAAAAAGCAGGATATGAATGAGCTTTGTAATGGTTGACTGACAATGACTGGATATATTAAATATGATGTATAATGTTTGCAGCTACAATTGTATTGGCATGGTTTCTCTTGTATAATGTTTGCAACTGAGTTTGTGCCACTATGGTTTATTTTCATTTATATAACTATATGATAGCCTATGTCACACATGATAATTTAATAAAGATGTTTCTTGTTTAAAAAAAGAAGGTTCTCTATACCTAGTACATATAAACAGTGCTCCAAAATACCCAGACTGAACTCGCTCAACAATGAGCTATCACAGCAAGCCATTTTCTGAGAGTTTTGAGGCATTTGTCTTCTTATGTTTTCCTGGTAACACAAAATGTTTCACATAAGAAACACACTGGTATCTACAACATTTCTGCAATCAATTTACACATCCACTGGACATTATGATTTCAACTACTACACAAATTAAGAAATAATTCTAGTGGTGGACAGATATAAGAGACATCCACTTGAATGACCCGAGCTACTCCAACAAAAGCTCAATATATAACAATTTTTCCAGATTATGCATGGGGAACTCATTTCTACAATGTGAAAGTACAGAACAATTGGTTTTAATAAGACAATTTATTTCATGTCACCATTACGAGGGAAAAAAGCAGTCCAGAGGGTGTTAATAGCTTTGCATGGCAATGTTCCACCAGGATATCTTCAAAGCAGTTCAATTAACACTACAGTAATGTGGTGCCTAACAAGAAAGAAAGGAATTGAGGTTTTCAGTTGTGCAAGGAAACAATCCAGATTTAGAAACAGGTCTTGGAATACATTTCCAGCAGTTCTTTTCCAAGTTTACAGACTAAATGAACAGATGGTTTAAGCAAGAAGATGGATCCACAACTATTTCAGGACATTCTGCAAACAGCTGTATAATTTCCCAAATGGAAACTACTTGCCATGAACCACAACAATGAAGCTGAAACATTTTGCTCCGTCATCCCTCATGAGACAGTTTGGAAGATCGATGTTCTCCTTCTCTGGACCTGTAGCTTAATGTGTGCTTTCACTCCACTTCTTCTTTAATTTAGGTGATAACTTGAAGCACAAGAAGAGAGAGCAAAGCAACCTAGCATTAACAGCTCTGTTTTGGCCAAGTGAACTATAGTACTCTTGTCTTAACAAACCTGACCATTACTCCGCCATGGCCCTTGCCTGTATACTGTACATGCAATTAGTGACAAAGCAAGGCAAAGTATGTCATTCTGGAGAAAATAATTCTGATTAACAACCATTCCTTTTCTACCTAAACCTTAAACACCTAAAGAAAGTCAAGAGACCAAGTGCAACAAAATCTTACCTTCAAGAACAGAATGCATATTTCTCCTGGACTGCTTCACAAGATCTGTAACCTTTTCTTATATCAGAGTTCTTGGACTACAGTAAACAAACTATTTAATTTAAAGTTTTTTTATCCATAATGTTCATAACTCTGCAAGCTCTGCTTGTGTGCTAGCCTTTCCAAAGACAGCAGCAGAACCTTTTGTTAAGACCCTCCTAAAAGGAGTTCTTCATTTAAGACCACAAACGGGCACTACTCTTCACTACTGGGATGTAATATTTTTGCTGGAAAAGGTAATTTTATCACTTTGAACTGGGAAATGCAGTGGATATAATAATTCTCATGGTATCCACATACTACTTGGAAATTACAGTAACCACTGCATACCCCAGAGAACACAATTACAGCTGTGTAAGATACTTAAAACAATAGCTCTTGGGGAAGTGGGGAAGCATCCACTGTAATAGTAAAGCTAACTTTTCTCCATTCCCCTAAGGGAACTGTATTATAGTTTTTATTTAGAATGTTTGGAACTTATTTATTTATTTGACATTTGTTGACTGGGATAGTCTGTCTGAGCTAGTGCCCTTTTTCAACAGAATCCAGGGAAAAAAGTTTCACACGCATATACAGTAGTTTTAACACACTAACAGATGTAGAGAGTACATAGCTCATTAATAAAGAAAAAGCATCATAAGGTTGTACATTACATCACAAGAGTTAGAGAGATGATCAGTTTGAACAATTAAATACACAGATTGTGTCAAATGTAGTTTGTCAAAAATAATTACAGAATACATTTGTATGTACAACAGGAAAACAGTTCATTTAGAAGAAACTTTGTGTACAGAGGAAGTGCCCTGGATATAATAAAACCATTTTGTCATCTGGTTCAGTAGTAGCATTTTACATACCATAAAGATAGACAGTAAAGTAGCATATTTATTTGTTCTAGCAGTGTCCCGAGCATAATAAAACACTAGGTCATCAGATTCTGTAGAAGTATTTAAATACCATGTAGGGATTCTTAGAGGAATTAGTAATTAGAATAGAATTGGAAAACCCCAGGACCAGATGCTGTACCTAACTTCTGGTTAAAATCTTTGCACAAAGATTTAGCCATGAGTAAGAATTATTTATATACGCACCCTGAACAGACATCAACCTGGCTAACAACAGGAAAAACAATGCTCCTACTTAAGAGTGAACCTGCAAGCTACCCTAAGAATTATAGACCAATAACCTGCCTTCCAACAAAGTATAAACTATACACTGGAACTGATGCCAACAGAGTTTATAGTCATTTAGAAGAAAACTCAATTATGGCAGTAGAACAAAAGGGCAATAAAAGAAAATCATATGGAACAAAGGATCATTTGCTGTTAAAGTCATAGCAGGGAACTGTAAAAAGGGGAAGAATCTAAGTATGACATGGACTGACTATAAAAAAGCATTTGATAGTATCTCACATTCATGGATAAAGGAGTGCTTAAAAATGTATAAGATACATCCTAAACTGATCGACTACATTACAGTGACCACAAAACAGTGGCAGACCACTTTGCAATTAATGATAAAGGACAACTTATTTATTCCAGGGATAAAAATTCAAAGGGGGGTATTCCAGGGTATCTCTGTCACCGCTGCTATTCTGTCTTGCCCTTAACCCATTAAGCTGTCTACTTAGCTTACGTCATGGTTATAATTTGGCTCCCAGAAAACAACAAAGTGCAAAGACTTCTCATCTTCTCTTTGTTGATGATTTGAAACTGTGTAGCTCATCAGATGAGGAACTGAAAGCACAACTGCAAGTTGCCAAAACATTTTCAGATGATATAAGAATGTCATTTGGTCTTGATAAATGTGCAAAAGCAACCTTTAAAGCAGGAAAACTGCAACATCAGGAAAACATCAGTTTGGGACAAGAATGTGACATAAGAGAACTTGAGCAAGAGGGAGTATATAAATATTTGGGAACTGATGAAGCATAAATATTGTTGCAAGTATAGAAAACTTCTGGAAGAACCTCATGTTGATCAGGAACGAATACAGGAATGGTTAAGGAGAGATGAATTTAAAGTGAGAGATGAAAGATTCATATTGGCGGCCCAAGACAGTGGGCTATGTACACGTTGGTTTACAAAGTCCATTGAACATGTGGGAGAAACAGGAGAAACAGACAAATGTAGGTTTTGCAAAACAGAACTGGAAACGTTGCACACCTCATTGCTGGTTGCGACATACTAATGGCAGAAAGACTGTATACTGAACGGCATAATAATGTGGCAAGACTGCTGCACTGGGGATTGTGCAAACATTATGGTATTGAAGTGGCTGAAAAACACTGGAAACATGAGCCACAAAGCATCATAGAAAATGATGAAGTGTGCATCACATGGGATCATCCATTACCAACAGTTCAAAAGACAGATGCTAGAAAACCGGATGTAGTGGCCCCAAAAAAGAAGAGAAAAGTAACATTGATCATTGAAATTGCCACACCCAGTGACTAAAGTGTCCTGCGCACAGACAGACATAAAGTCATAAAATATCAGGATTTGCAAGCAGAAATGAGAGCAATGTGCAAGAAAGACACCCGGAGAGTTCCAATAGTAGCAGGAGCAATGGGTCTTATAAAAAAGAGTCTACAATTATATTTAGGTATACTACCAATAAATGTAAATCTGTATGAATTACAGGAGTCATTACTAGGCACATTGCGGGTTCTGCGAAGAGCACTTTTGGCTGACATCAAACAGGGAAACAATACTAATTTCATGAACTTTAATCGTAGTTTGACTTAGGAATGGGGTCCATTCCTGTCATGCTATTAGAAACCCAAAAGATTTGGAGAAATTAAAAAGGAATTAGTTGTAGTAGTTGTAGAAGTTGTGAAAGGTGTGCTATTAGAGTCAGGGCTAGAAGATAGGCTGGATGGAGACACAGTTAAGAGGTTCAATGAGGATGTTTACAGTGCTGTGTCAGTTTCATTACTTTACAAAGTATAACAGTATGCAAGGAATTCACTTCTATGTGACAGTCAGAAAGTGCATGTGAAAGAGGAAAAATGTTACTAGCAAAGCTGACTACATATGCCTCTTGCATCAACCTAGGTTCCACAGAACACTGCTGCAAAACCAGTGCTGGTTTTCACAAGGAAAGAGAACAGCTGATGAAACTTCAGCAAGAAAACACAGCTGCATAATTAACTTACCATAACTACAGATGTTAGAATGAATGACTGTTGCAGTAGCCATTACATATGGGACATATCCTGCCAAAGGTACATCTGGCCAGTCTACAACACTGCAGAATCCTTCTCCAGTACTGTATATTTACCTTTAGCATGAGTGGATGTTTTAGTATGAGTGACATACAGACTTGCCAAAACTCAGTGCTTGCTTGCTTGCTTGTCCCCAAAAAGGAAGGCTGAAGCCTACATCTCCAATTAAAGTCTGGTCAGTAAAGAAAACACAGGATATTCCACCCTGACTAGGGAAGGGAATATCAAGGGTGATGGAAGGAGGGTAAACATACTGCAAAAGTGATCTACTCAAACATCTGTTATGGTAAGTTAACTACACAACTGTACTGAGTTCATTATTAGATAACTGGTACAGTAGGCACTACATATGAGAAAGCAGCCAAGGTTCAAGAAGAAAAGGTGAAGTGAGTATGACCAGGGTCCAGGATTCCCTGAAGAGCAGCACTATGAAAGCTGAAAAAATTCATTTTTATTCAGATAACTGGAGCCT